>NW_005842949.1:386289-400182 GCF_000455745.1 Alligator sinensis
CCAGCTAAAGGGGAGGGGGGGGGGGTGGCGGGGCACAAGCAGGGGCAGATGCTGTGGTGAATGGGGCCCTAACTGGGCCAGGTGGTGAGACAATTGGAGCCCAGGTGGCTCATCCAGGGGCATGAGGGGCTCCCTCCTCCATGCACGTGCTCCCCCAAGCTATGTATGGGGTGAAGGCAGCTGCTGCTGCACGCTGGGCTTTGAGCAATGCTGCAGTTGCCCCAGGAGCCTCCATGGGAGTGCATACAGCAGCAGGAGACCCCTGCACCCCTGGATGAGCTGTCCACAACCCTTTCCCCTCCCCTCACCCCTTCCCCCACAGACTTAGCTGCTGGGTGCAGTGTGGCCATGGGTGCATGTGCACGTGCTCTCAGCACCCCCCCCCTCAATAATTTTTTTTCCTTCCACATATGCCTGCTGACTATATACGGCTCCCAAGTCCCTAGACTTCATAAGATCTGATAGCTTTTCCATCCAAAGGTGGTTAAATTTTGGATGCTGGGACACCATATGTAGGTGCCTCAAAACTCAAACTGGATTTGTCCTAGAATATTTAAGGTGAGTCAAAGCTTTTAGGGTATGATGCTCCATAGTGCTAGGCACCCCGGTCTTCATTCAACAAAGCACTTATTTTAATGTGATGAGCAGTTCCATTGACTTCAGTGGGAATATCTGTGTGCTTAAAATTAATTACAATCAATTTAAAGGAAGACTTTATATTGACTTTATAAATCTTTGGATCTGGGGCAAGATTTAATGGTATTTTGACAATGGGATTTTAGGCATGTAAGGTAACTAAATATTTTTTTAGGTATCTTTTTAAATCTAGCCACAGATCCTTTTAAAATTCAGTTTCTGGTATCCCTTTTTATGAATATGAAACAATTGTGCTCAGAAGAAGTCTGAACAATGATTTGAAGAGATATTTTGATACATGTATGCCATTCATACTTTGATCAGCTCTGACATATATTTTGATGCTGAAGAATTATTTCCTAGGATGATAGACAGTGTTATAAAATTAGGTCGGTTGGTAATGTAAAGTTATTTCCATAATAATGCCTTTTTGAGGTGGGAGGTGAGTCTTCTGAACATAGAGACACAGCATGATTAATTATACACAGGTTTGTGTATGTATTATGGCTTAGGTTCAGTACCTCTGTACTAACAATTAACCATATTACACAAGTTAAATGTTCTAGAGAAATGTTATATTACGGATACAGTGCTCTTTAGAAAGTTACAGAGTAACAAATCCTACAGTATCTTTCCCTCTATAAACACCAACATTTTGGTTTCAGTACTATATATCTCCCACTTCCAGGAAAAATCTGCCTAACTGAGAACTCAGTGTATGAACACTGTATAATAATGCTCATGACAGATAGCTTTTCATAAATTGCAATTGAATTATGAGAAAATTAATTTGTGAGAATTGAAAAAAAATGCAAGCTATTCTTCTGAACATACCTAGTTAAGTTGGAATCATTTCAGCTGGTCAGTCATTGGTATGGTATGGTATGGAATTGGAAAATTAATATGAATATATCAATGAATCAATTAATCTATTTTTTTAGCTTCCTGAAAATATGTATCTGTTTGAACTCATCTTCTGTTCAACACACAACTCTTGGAATATACAATGTACTGAGAGTTAAATTCATAGACTTCTACTAATACTATTATAAGTAATATGAATAAAAGTATGCAAAATATTTTCCATTATACAATTTTATCTATCTATCTATCTATCTATCTATAGAGATATATATATAGTCGGGTTAGTCTGAAGTTAGACAGAAGGCAGGGCAATGTGGCATTTTTGAGTCCCTGTACACATGTGGGAAGGCTGTTCCGACATGGAGTAATTACAGTGCATTGGAATAGACTTGATTATCGAGTCTGCTGGAGTATGCTATTAGCATGCTCCAGGCAGCCTCGATGTCTTGTGTATCAGCATCTCCGAGCTTCAAAATGGTGGTGGGGGTGCTTGAACTAAGCTCGTTCAATGAGTTTTAGTTAAAGCACCCCTGCCATCATTTTGAAGTGAGGGGATGCTGATACATGAGATACTGTGGTTGCTTTAATTAGAGCAGCTCTTGGAGCTGCTTTAAGTGAAGTGCCCCTCTGCACTCACAGAGCATGTGTAAAAACACCCTTATAGACTAACTTATTCAGAGATGTATGAGCTTTTGTAGGACACAACCTACTCTGTCAGATGCTATGAAAGGACTCCCAGGGGTACTAAATAGAAAGAATAAGGTCATTTAAATACAAAGGATAGGGAAAAGGAGTGGGGGGATACCACTGAGGGAGACAAAGTTGAGCTGAAGACATCAAAGGGGATAAACAAAGGAATTAACCCGTTAAGGGAAATAGGGATTATTAAAGCTAGAACAGATAATGAGATAAGAATCTGGAGTCTCTCTAGAGATTTTATTTAACATAATCCAGTCTGTAGATTATTTTTTATTCTAATGTTTGTGTTTAAGTCAGTTAAAATTTTGTTGTTTAAGAACAGCTACACTGAGGCCAGTTATGAACTGTCCATGGAAAGTGTCCTGCCACAGGCTCTTGTGTCTTTCTGGAACTGATGTCAGATCAGCGTTCTTTCATTCTTACACATAGGGATTACCCCATCTGTCCCAAGTAGAAAGTAGAGGGTCACCATAAGAAGGTGATGACTGCATTTGCATAGGAAGGGAAAGGCAAAAAGGTGCCATGAAAGAGTGGTCTAGACTTTTATTTTGGATACCTGTTCACAAATAGAGTTTATTTCTACTGCCTCCAAGATTATCTTCAATTTAAGAGGGTGCAGCAGTCCGTTGGGAGGATCATAACACATCAATCAAGTGGAGAAAGGGGGACCATAGGAACAGAGGACTGAAACTAGCCCCCTGGCTGAGACCTCTGCATTCACAAGACATACACGTCCTCTGCACTTCTCCAAGACATCTAAGAACTGTCCCCTCCAACTCTTACATACAACACAGCCAACATGTTTTTGAGCATAAAACCAATGACACCATACACTGTGCCACAGGTTAAAAAGCAAGGGAGACAAGTATGTGAGGTGCTACACCTCGGAAGGAATAATAAAAAATACAAATACAAAATGGGTGATAAAACAGTACCCTGCTCCCTGCAGGGCCAGATGGCAGCACTATGAAGGAGGACCTGGAAGTCTTGGTAGATCATAGACTTAATGTAAGACTGCAGTGTGATGTAGCTGCACAAAAGATAAGTGCAGTTTTCAGATGCAAGAATAGAAACATTAGGGGTAAGACATGGGAGGTTAGAGTGCCTCCCTACTTGGCACTAGTTAGGCTTCCAGTAGAGTATTGTGTTCAGTTTTGGATTCCATATTTTTAAAAAGAACATGGACAAGTTAGAGAAGGTCAAGAAGTGGGTGACAAAAATGGTAAATGGCATGGAAGGCGAGTCAGCTTGCAGGAAAGGTACTTAAGAGGAGACATGATATAAGAGGGCTGCCTTAAAGAAGAGGGAAAATGCCTTTTCTTTCTTGCTGCAGAGAGTAGGACACAGATCAATGGCTTGAAGTTGCAGACCGTCAGTTTAGATTGGGTATCAGGAACAACTCCTTCACTGACAGCAGAGTGAAGGACTGGACTAGACTGCCTAGGAAAGTTGTGGATTCCTGTTACTGCAGGTGTTCAAGAAAAGTTTGGACAGGGATGATCTAAGCATAGCTATGTTCTACTGCAGGTATTTCCTATGCTTCTGGGCTTTGTTGGTTGCTGCTTGGGGGCAGGATGGACTTTTTTCCTCTCTTGCTGTCACATTTTCCTCAGAAATATTAGGTGTTGGCTGCAGCTAAGCTTAGGGGTTTTGGCTGGGGTGTGCTAGTGCTCTTGGTGGGATTTAAACCTGGAGATTCCCAGCTAGAGGGTCTTGTCCCTTCTCTCAGGGTCAGACCAATTTCCATATTTGGAGTCAGGAAGGAATTTTGGTCAGACTGGTATGGGCTGTGGGGGGTTTTGCCTTCCTTTGTAGTGGGGGACATGACTTTCTTCCTGGGATATTGCAAGCATATTTTAACAACTTTTGCAGAAGTAGGATTTTGCCTGCCATGGTCCCCATGATTTACCTCTGGCAGACTAGGGTGTTATGCCTTGTGTTGTCTGGATTTACTGTATCGTTTTGCTAGGAAATTAGACAATAGATTGGTATTGGATAATCCTGCCTCTGGCAGGGGGTTGCACTACAACACTTCTAGAGGTCCCTTCCAGTCCTTCTTCTCTATAATTTTATAACTGATTGTATGCCTTCTATGTCATTGCAAAGAAAATAAGTCTTTTGGTGACCTTAGCAAAAGGGAGGATTATTCTCCAAGTCACACAGGAAGACAACTCCTTCCATCACCCACTACAGTCCTTGCCAGTCTGACCTGGGGGAAAATTACTTCCTGATTATAAATCTGGCAATTGGTCTCCCTGGGCACATCTGTGTGTGCCCCTATGGCGCCATTGTTGCTGCGCTGTGCCAGCGGCGCAGCTATTTTTAGCCTCTTTGTTGTTGTAGTGATGTGCTATACTGAGGGAGTTTGTCACTATGGAGATGTAGCTGCAGCATCACAGTTTGTGCCTGCCAATGCTATGTCACTATAGTGCATTGCAATGGTGATATAGTCTTACATGTAGACATACCTCCTGAGTGGTAAAAAAGACCCTCCAATCAGGTCCCTGAGAGGTTTCTAAATACTAGAAGTACTCATGAGAGAAAAAAAAAAATCCTCCAAACCTCTGCAGCTAAGTGGCAGAAGCCTTAAATGGATTATTAATCCCCTCCCTCATGGAGTTATCTATCACTCTAATTTAGGGATAGTTAACATTTGACTCAACATATCCCAAACACTGGGTGTGTCTACTCAAGATGCTTTACTGTCCATTAGTCTAATCTAACGCACAGTAAAGTGTTGGCATCTACACAAGTGCAGCAATTACTATGTGATAGTTTAGTCAAATGGGCCATTTTCTAGTACCTGTAAATACTAGCTCCCCCTTGGCTGCTGAAGAGGGGAGAGCAGGGCAGGAACAGCCCTAAACTGAACTAGTCCCATTGGGAGCAAATTTGTTCCTGATGGATGCACGTTCAGATGCATGCGGGGGAACAGTTTAACGTGCCTGAATTTTCTGTGCAGAAAATTCAAGAAATTGATTCCATGTGTAGAGACTGAAAATTGATTCAAAAAGACCCTTTTTATCATGCTAACCCTTCCATAACATTATCGAGGAATTGGGACTCTGTTGCCTTGTAGTTAGGGAGTGCTGCTTTGAGGTCCAGACTGTTTCTGTATTTCTTCAAATAACTATTGTATTTAAAACACAGAACAATCTTTGGAATAGAGGTCACAGTCAGGGAGTTCCCACTCATGGGTGTGTGCACTTGTCACAAAGTGGATAAGTCATTCTCCTTCTTGCTCTTGAATTCTTGTATACTTGATGAGGAAGTGATTGAAAGTCTAGACTAATACAGAACAGACCTTCATCAACTAAGCTTTTGAAAAGCAAATGGTAGCCACCATGGCATTGTGTGCACTTTGAAGTTTACATATAGCACACTTGAATAATTCCTACTAGATGAACCAACCTTGAGAACTCCTATATTCTGGATTCTCGTTGCACTTAGGTGTAAGACGGTTGCCAAACTGGTTAGAATGGAACAGTGAGACATGTGCAGTGGTGCAACTTTGGGCACCTGAGAAACTTTAAGGTCAAAATGTAATGTGTATTTGAAAGTTAGGTGGAAACTAAACTGGGTGTTTCTGCACTTTGGTACCTCAGTTCGCCTAAATCATGTATTTTTTACTGAAACCAGCCCTGAGAGCCTGGCAGATGGAAAAGGCCAGCTGTTATATGCTTACTGCTCTTATAGCAAAACTGAAAAATGGACACTGGTACAGTTTGTATTAGAATGTAAATGATGGTTCACAGATTAGAGGACATTATGATTACCACAGTCATTTCACAGTATTTAGTCATATACTACCTAAGTATTCCCCTAATTTTTTTGGTAGAAAAATTCTGTAGGGTCCATCTCACAAAACTTATTTTGTTGAAATAAGTACTTTCGCATCAGTGACTTCACACTTGCCTGGATTGTCAACTCAAAGCATTAACTTCTGAGGCTAGAGAGTTTTTTACTCCCAATAACATAAAACCTACCTGGGACTGGGTGAGTATCTTCTACTTTAGATCTCACATTTAAATCTAAGTTAGAGAAAGGGGAAAAAGAGGAAAACATGTGAAGTGGCATCTAAAGACTGATTTACTATAGTAATTTACTTGATTGTTCCAAAGCTTAATATACCTGGAAGTACCCTGACACAGGGCTACTGAGATGGTTAGTGACTGTACCAGCCGAATCTTGACTGCCAGATTATGTAAAGGTTCATAGTCCTCTGTTTCTAAAAAATATAAATGTGATTCTGACAATAATAGATAAAGACTCCAGCTTTCGTTAAACTGATGAACATTTTCCAATTTAGTGAACTGTGTTTATCTGTTTCATAGGGGCCGTTCTATATGGATAACAAAAAAGGGAAACTTGCTAAATAACATTTTAACATCACTTAAGATGATGATCCTAAAAAAAAAGAGGAAGATCAACAGTAGTGCTGATGCTTTCATATTTGACATAAATTAGCACAATATAAGAACATGAGTGACATACATTGTTACAGTGGATAACTACCAAACTCTGTGCAGGACATCTTATGGAATGTGTAAAAGACTGATGCACCTTAGGAGACATTTAGCAACATAGAGGAACTTTTCTTTAGGATTTGTCTCTCTTTCTTATTTGAAGATTATAATGATGATAATCTTATTTGTAAAGGTCCAAATGCTCTCTCACATACACAGCTAGAGAAATTGTAGGGAATTTCCCTGCTAGGCTATAGA
This sequence comes from Alligator sinensis, assembly GCF_000455745.1. Lineage (NCBI taxonomy): Eukaryota > Metazoa > Chordata > Crocodylia > Alligatoridae > Alligator > Alligator sinensis. The sequence continues at coordinate 393,213 of NW_005842949.1, forward strand.
GTTCTGCAGTTATTAACACAGTGTTAGAACTCTGGCAGAACTCAAAGACATAACAGGGTTTTTGCAGAGGGTAAAAAGAACACAGGGCAAAGAAGTATTGGATCCAACAGCAACTCTCAAGTCACTGAGCTCTGTGCCCTAGTACATGGGGTCTGTGCCTTTTTTGCAGTAGAAGCATATGCTGTTTTTTGTGCTGGCTACAACAGCCTTTGTCCCAAAGGGAAACTTTTTTCTGTCAAGACACAGTAGTTGCTGTACAGCTATAATGGAACTGGGATTCAGACTCAGCAACTCTGCATTCAGTTCCTGTCTCTATCACACACTTCCTGTGACTTTTGGCAAATCAGCTGGGTCCCAAATCAGTGGTACTTACATGCAGATGCAAGTAAGTACCACTGAACTCTCCTTGGGTTCTTTATGGCTGGCTTTTCTGTCCTAGAGATCAGATACTACTCCTCCATCTCTGCAGGGCAGATTCCTCTGTCTTACTGTCTCTATAGGCCAGATTAGAAGGAAAAATAAGACAATATATATTCCCAAACAAAATCTCCCCAGCACTCAAGAGAAATGTCCCTCATTCACAATATACTGTACTGATCATCATCATTTGATCACTTTATAGCCTTCAATAAGGAGTGAAACATCTCATATGTTACTATTTAAGGCCATGGTTCAGAACGTAGCTTCAGTCAAGAAAACATGCTTGAATATGCTTATCTATAAACATGTGCTGAAGTCCTATTCACTTGCTTACATATATTCCTGAATACAGATTGACTTAATCAAGTGCTTCTTTTCAGTAAGGTAAGAGGAATGGGGGAAAAAAAAAAGGATTGATCAGCAAAGAAAGCTACATTTTAGAGGTCAGGAAGTATAAAGTGAGAATTGTGAAAATGTCAAGCAGAGTTAGGCCTTGCAAAGGCAATTAAAACAAATAGCAAAGGATTCTTCAGCTATATGAAAAAACAAAAAGAACAAGAAAGAAGTGGGGATGCTATTCAGTGAGGGTGAGGCTGATCTTAAAGATAATCACGGTGTGCCTTGAAATGAAAGGAATGCTTTGCCTCACTTTTTAATAAGGATGATCATGTTGAGCACGAGGACAAAAGCAGAATAGCTAAGAAAAAACAAGGTAAGGACATTATCACACCCAAGGTGTAATAAAACTAAAACAGCTTAATGTACTTAAACTGGGGGAACAAGATATTTTCCATCCCAAAATTATGAAATAATTATCACATAATACTGTGGGCTTAGGAGGATCTGTAATAATTGTATCATGTTAGGGTAGGCATCATATCATTGAAATATAGCAAGCATAGTATCCCTATTTAAAAAAAGAGAAAAAGTGGCTCAGGAAACAACAGACCCATTAGTCATATCTAAATAGCATTAAAAGTTTCCAAACAAATTTTGAAAGAAAAAATGATATGGAGTGGAAACTCAGATACAAGTCAATCAAGTTACATCATCTCCAGCTAAGTTGATTTATTTTTTGATAAAATAAGTGATTTGCAGGACAAACAAAATGCAGTACATGTAATATATCTGGATTTTAGGAAGCAATTTGATATGGCGCTTTATGGGAATTTATTAATTAAGTTGACGAAGGTGGAAATTTGTATAAGAAATGTAAGGAAAAAACTGGCTAAGGGGAACCTCCATTGTCTAACAGAAATTGTTGTTATTAGTTCTTAAAGGAGTTGGCCATGACTTATCATCTGGAAACAACAGAGAAATAGAAGAACCTAAGTGTAGCAGTCAATCATAGGATGAGTATAAGCTTCCAGTGTACTATATGTGACATGGTATTTCCTGTAGAAATAGGGAAGTGTTAGTGCCATTTTGCAAGGCATTAGTGAATTTGGAAAGCTGCATACAGTTCTAGTCACCCATGTTCAAGAAGAATGAATTCAAACTGGAGCAAGTGCAGAGATAGGTTATTTGGATGATCAGGTGAATGGAAAACTCACCATACAAGAAGAGACTAAACAAATTTGGCTTGTTTATCCTTGCAAAATCAAGGCTGAGAGAAGATTCAGTTAATCATTGTAAATACACTGGGGACTAAGCAGCAGACAAAGAGAAGAACTCTTTAAGCTTTAATTTTGGCACAGAAATACACCAGTATAAACTAGCCATGTATAAATATCAGCTCAATGTTAGAATAATGTTTCTGCTGGCTGTAGACACTTTGGGCCCTGACAGACATACAGCTCCCTGGTCTAACTCATGGTGTTTCACAGAAAGCGCCATGAGTTACACTAACCCTTCTGATCCAACAGATGTTAGCTGTTTGTTGGGAAAGAGGCTGCATGTCTGCAGAATCTGTTTCCTAGTCCCACCCCATGTCCTGTCTCAGGATGGGAGTGGGGAAAAGCAGGGGAAGGCATTCTGTTCTGGGGTTTTCTCAGCCTACTCTGGATTCGGGGGGTCAGGTGGATTGGAGCCCCCCACCTTGTTGTGGGGGAGGGCACGGGGAACTCCAATTCATCCAGCTCACCCTCCAGTACTGATTCGGCAATCCCCAGACCAAACTCATTTCCCTCCCTTCTCCTCCCTTTCTGAAGACAGCAACAGGAACAGTGCTGTCACTGGGATGAGTCAGCCCAGCCCTCCTCCCAGTGTGCACTGACAGATGTTAATGAATATGCTCTGCTTTGGAGTGGCTTAATCTGAACCCTCATTACAACCCACACACCAACTGTGAGACAAACTGTCATGCCTATCAGTGCCCTTTCTCTTTCTCTTGGCAGAAGCAAGGACAGATCTTTTTTCTTTTTTTTTGTCTTTCAAAAACAAGGTGCATATCTTATTCAGGGGCCAACTGTAAGTAAGAAAATATAGTGTTATTGGACATCAGAGTTAATATGTAAAAAAAGATGATAGGCCCCTCTAGGGACTATTGTTTCCAGGTCAAGTTCTGTTAATTACTACTGCATCCCGTACACTCAATTTATTCATCCAAATTCTCTCTCTAATGGTTAGTGACTTAGGCTTAAATCATATTTCATGTTACGTATCTAACAGGGAAGTACAGAGTTGTGTAACTGCAGTTTTGACATGTAAGCACAGTTTGGGATACTATTCTTCCCTGTGATGAAATAGAACTATTAGGCAGGGAAGTAATATATAAGACATTATTGTATATATTGTGTCATGGTGATATGTTTGTTTCTTTTGCATTTCTTTGAGTCATGTATATAAATATGTAATTGGCTTGGCTCTTTTTTGTTTAATTAAACATTCTCATTTAGTACATTTCTAAGTTTCCAAATTTAGTTAAATATACTTTATAGTGTATCTTTATAATTGGGATTAGCTCTCTTTCACTTTGGCTACAAACAGATTTCACAGTTGTTGTGGCACCAAATGCTATTCTATAATGGAGATAGGCATGTCCACACATCATCTTTCTAAGCAGTTTTAAAGAGTAGGATGCTTTTTGATGGTGAGCCTTAGTAGATTGCAGAATGGAGTCTGTTTTGGTGCTCCCCAGCCCATTGTGAGGGTATTACCCATCCCTGTCTATCCTGCCAGTATTTCCCTTTTTATGCCTCACTCTCACCTTTTCCAAACCTGAATCAGAGTCTGCCAGAGCTACTGGAGAGTGAAGGCAGCCTTAGGCTATGGGAATTACCCCTCATCCAGCCCTGCTGAGCTGCTCAGTCCCGAGCACCAGTCCCTCCCACACCTGACGTTCCAGCCCCATAATCTGTTGGACCAGCCTGGAGGCTGTGACTGGCTCTAGCCTCTGGCTCCAAAGCCATCCTTTCCCATTGCATCCCTTCTTTTTGCACCCCACCAAGTCCAGGCCACTGCCATTCACCCTGCAAGACCACATTCTCCACGGCCTATTCTTTCCCAGGCTCCAGGTAGGGATTACTTGAATTCCCCAATCCTTTTTTATTTTTAGATACGAGTAAGAGCAAGCTCTGTGTGATGGGCACTTTGTGACAGTACATTCAGCTGGTATTATCGTGCTATAACTGTGTAGACATCTGCCACAATAAAGTGGCCTTAACTTTAGTTAGTAGGTATTGTCAAACCAATATTTGTGTGGTACAATATTTGTAGGGTATTTGTGGTACAGCGAGTGACAAGGATGTCTATACACTTGTGTTTTGTCCTGTCATAAAACTTCTTGTGTCATGACATTTGCAATGTCTATTTGCAGCCTTTCATTTTCTGAATATGTCTTGGTCCCTCTTCATTCTCTTCTGAACAGATGTACTTAGACTGGGATATCTTAATGATTTTTTGAAATCTAAGCTATCGGGTCTGGGGAGTCCATAGTCACTAATCAGAAGTTCTCTAATTCTGTGTATTTCAAATTATGATTTGATTTGCATATACACTTACTTAGAGATGAAACAGAACTTTACTATTTCAGTATCCCACTGTCTTAATGTATCCCACTTGACAGTTCTTAGGATGTGTGCTTGTAAAGTTCTGTATTAGAACCAAAGTTGAAACTAATATATGTAGAATGGCAGTAAGCCATGTGTGTCAATATTGATTTATTACCCTGGCTCTGATTAAAACTAAAAAAAAAAAAAAATTCTTGACTAATATGGGGTATTGTAAAGCTGGTTGATATTTCAAAACATAATTTTGACACATTATATTGATATGAGCATTAAAGAACCATAAGATACCTTCAATGATGTAACTATATATACAGGGTTAAATATTTTTTCAAGGGAAAACAGACCTAAAATATTCTTAAAGGTCACATGCCAACTCTTCAGACCATTTAAGGCTCCTGAAATGCCACTCTGAAGTAAAATAACTACCTCTCCAGAAGAGTCATTCCATTAGAGAGCCAGCTAACATCAGTACTGAGATAAATGGGAGTGCAGAAAATTGATTTTACACTTGTGCTGTAAGTGTGGTCAAATGTTATAGGCTAGTACATCAAATAGGATTCTAAAGTATTGCTCTAGCTGAAAAATAATAACACAGAGGATATGGTTAAATACAGCTTAATATGTCCTTTTTTGCTAGGTTTATATTAAAATGTTCACTTGCTGCTTTTATTTGCAACGTGGCACAAGCTTCATTTTCTTTGATTTTCAATTCTTCCTCTGTCGATAATATTCATACAAAAATTGACCTTACTATTCCTTCAGCAATCATCTCTTCTAATTCAGCCCTCTCTCTCCCTCTCCCTCTCTCCCCTTCATACACACTCCAAGTCCTGCCAGGTGACAGGTAAATAGTAAAACACATACTTTGATTTAAACAAGATTGCTGAAACCTTAGTGGAGTAGGATAGAAGGTTTCATGATATTCAACTTACTTAATTATTTTTCCACCAGGACTGTTTTAGCACTGAGAAATCTCTCAGATTAAATAAAAAATATTATTTGCACAAAGCTGATTTGATTTCACCACATCTGCTAGTAGTATTGAGTAAGCTTACTACTTTTTTATTTCTACTTCAGATTCTTCTGATTTGAGTAAGCCTGCATCTACTTTGGATGCTTGCCTTACTGATACTGGTTAAGCTGCAGTACTTCCCAACTGGGACCAGCCATTTCTTTTCAGGTGTTTCAGACCTCATCATGGTTGAGTAACAGCAAGAATGATTAATGCAATATTCTATTACTTTCCCCTCCCTGCAGTGCTAAATAGTCTCCAAGGTATGTAGACAGCAGGACGATGACATTTTGAGAAGCCCCAGTGCACTCTTGGCAGCTTAACAAGAAAGCATTTGCCATTATTTTTTCCCACATAGAAATTAAGAGGATTCACAACAATGCCAACGTAGCTCAACATACACATTAGTGTTCTGTTAACTACTGTTGTCAAAAGATGACTGTTCTGATACACTAGGAACCCAGAATCAGTTAAGCAGGCCAAATGGAGTAGGTGGGGGTGGAGGGAAGTGAGTGTTTGTAGAACTCAGTTCATGGTGAGTGTTTTCCTCCAAAGATGAGAGGGATTTGGGAAGGGATGTTTTTCTTTTCTTGTCTTTGGTTTTGTGGAACTTTTGGAAATCTTTTTGTGTGTGTAAAACAATGAAACAATAGAGCTACACTGAAAGTAGGGGTGCACTGATAGACATTTTGGGGGCTGATACCGATAGCTGATTTTTAAGGAGGGATATTGGTTGATACTAATCTGATTTCCAATACAGCTGAGTCCAGCTGGTAAGTTTGAAGTGGTAAAAGGGGAGGGGGAGGGAAGGGGTGTGTGTGTGGGGGGGCCCTGCAGTGAGGGAAGGAATGGTACTGGGGCTGGGGCAGGTACTACCCTGCTGGGATGGGGCAGGGTAGACACGGGATGGAGACATGGTTCATTTGAGGGGCATAGAGGAGTGGGGCATGTGGAGGGGGGTTGGCTTCCACCACTGCACGCCGCTCAACTGGGAAGGCACAGGAGAGGGTGTGTGCCCCTGGATCTGTGTGGGGCAGGCTGGGGACCTGCAGCTGGGGATCTGGGCAGGGAAGGCTGGGGAGCATCTGGGTACGAGGGCCGCACTGCACTGTGCTCAGGGTGGGTGGTGGTGGTACTGAGAAGGGGCTGTGGGGAGGCTATGGTGAAATTTGGGGTGGCTGCAGCCCCCCCATAGCTCCCTCCCAACGCCACCAACACCCACCCTGAGCACAGTGCAGTGTGGTCCCTGGCCCCAGCCCACAGCTGCAGCCTACCCGGCCTTTCCCACACAGATCTGGGGGCACACGCCCTCCCCGTGCCCCCTGTGTTGGCTACAAATGTCCAACTTGAGATCCTTAAAATTGTAGTTTATTAGGCGGATTGAAACACTGTAATCATAAACCTTGGGGCTGGTCCCCACACACACACACATGCACACACATACACACACACACACAGTAGCAGGCTACAGAGTCAGGTATACCTATCCTACAAGCGTTGGAGTCTGTCATTGAGGCTTCTTTCAGCGTGGTGTTATCTTCCAGAAGGGGGTCGCCAGCTGGTCCTTCTGGCTGGACAGGTCTGGTCG
>NW_005842949.1:400790-408380 GCF_000455745.1 Alligator sinensis
AGGAAGGTAGAAAAAGAGAAACATATCCACAGAGGGGAGAGCAAATGCAGGCAAGAGGAAAAGGGGGCTTTCTGCTACACCTGGACAAGCTGTGCCTCCATCCTGTGCCTGCCCCATCCCACCCCGTCCTGCCTGGGCAGTGCCTACCCCAGCCCCTATCCTTCCCTCACTCTGGGGGACATTTATCTGCCCCTGCCATGCCCCTTCTCTCCCCCTCCCCTTTCACCACAACAATAGATTTACCAGCTGCATGCAGCTCTCCATGCTGCCAGGCTGTGCTCCTGGCTGCCTGCATACTGTGCTGCGGCTGTGCGCCCACACAAATATTTATCGCCCAAATTATCTGCCACTTCAGGCCAATTTCCAATACAGTCAATTTTCTTTATATCGGTCCTGATCCAATATGAGACTGATGTATCAGTGCACCTGTAACTGAAAGGCCAGAAGAGTAAAATTAAGCATGGCAGTACAGGTAACATTCTGTATTAATTACTTTTTGTGCAACCTCATTGGTTTACAGTGAAGTTGCTCATGAGTAACGGGGAAGAGAATTGTGTGCAGTATAGTGATGGAAACATAAAATGTGATTTTAAGGCCATACTCAGATGAGTTGTTTTTTCACTCTTAGGGTCAACCATAGGTATGCACATTCTCATATTGATGTATGTCAAAGCATATCCCTTTGGTTGTATATTTGGTTGGGAATGGAATGGAAGAAAATGGCTATGTATGCCAGCTTCTGCTAACTGTGTCACGGGACAGTTTGTAATCTGTAAAAAGAATTAGCTTTGCTGCAACGTTGTTTGTAGAACCAGAGAAGAAGATAACCATTACTAGAAAGAAATAACATGGTCAGTGAAATCTTCTCCTTCTGTGGAACTAATGTATGTATTGCAGTGTCTGTCTAGCTGACCTCTTGGTAAGATCCTATGTTGTTGTAATATTCTCTGGGCTGTAGGCTAATTGTTTAAAACCTCTATTAGTTGTACCATTGGTCTGATCCATTAGGGCAAATCATCTGTGTGAGTTTTTTTTATAAGAGAAACAGAAAGAACAAGGATGCACCATTAAAGGAAAATATTATTCATGCTCAATCATTTGAAGTGTGTTTGGAAAGATCTGGGGGATTCCTGGGAGATCGTTTAGGCCATCCAGCAGATACTTATATTTTTTCTTTAGTTCTTTTCTCAGGCCTATTCCAGTCTGTACCATCAAGATACCATAGTGACAGTTAAGAACCTACTATTGATAGAATGAAAATGTCAGGAAATGCATGAGATCCCGGATACCATTATAAGACACATAAGTGGCATCTATGTTGAATTTACTTATAGGCATCTGATTTACTAAGCTCAATCCTCCTCCACCCTACCTTAGTCCCTTAAAACTGATGTTTGTTATGCACCTTCATCACAGAAGCGCTAGAGGGTCTTGCCCCTCTGGTCAGGGTCAGACCAATCATCACATTTCGGGGCAGGAAGGAATTTTGCCCCTTGTTCATATTGGTCCATACTTTGGGAGGTTTGCCTCCCTCTGTACTGGTGTGGAGGTGGGGAGGGTTGACCCTCTTCCTTGGATCTTTTGAATCTTGGATCTCTTGGTTCACTCTGGACTTCTTCCTTCCTTAAAGCAGCAGGACATTGTCCACTGTTATCTTCTTGCTTTACTTTTGATAGGTTATAGCGCTGTGCTTTGTAGTTGTGTGACAATGCTGTCTGTAGTTTTAATAACAGTTTAGACAAGGATTTACTTGGGATAGTTTGGATAGAGATGATCCTGCCTTAGGCAAGGGGTTGAACTAGATGATCTCCAGAGGTCTCTCCAACCCTACTTTTCTATGGTCCTATGATCTTCACTTGAATAGATTCTAAGGTGTTTTATATGCTGGAAACATGCACACTTGCAGTCTAACATATACTTCTAGCTACTGAGGAATACAAGAAAATGGGTTCGAGAAGGCTGACGTCGACAAAGAAATCCGACATCACCTCAAATGTGCAAATGCAGCCCTTAGGCACCTGAGGAAATGGGTGTTAGAAGATTGTAACACCAGATCTGAAACCAAACTCATGGTTTGGTTGTAACTGCATGCCTGCAGTTGTAATCCCCACTTTACTGTATTGAGTTGACATGTGGACAATGCACAGGAGACAGCTCAAGTCACTACAAAAGTACAATCAATGCTGTCTGCAGAAGATCCTTCAAATCCCAACATTAGTGTCCTCTTGCAAACAAAAACCATGAGGCAACACAAATTTACAACTTTATAAAATTAGAAAAATATTGCTGAAGATTTGAGATAAAATTCAATTTTCTTTTCTCATGACTAGTTCCCTAATGCTGTTCTCCCTATTTTTCCTTTGCTGCTTTCATTATAGTATCACTGTATAGATTTATAAAAGGTCTCTGTATGGTAGTGCCAGCAGGTGTGATGCACAATTCAATTAAAATAACAAAAAAAATTGGAAGGCCTGGGATCAGCACTCTGAACAGAATACAGCAACTTTCATCTTCTTGACAATTTCCTTTTCTTGAACTATCATGAACTGCTCTTGATTCGTGATAAAATAATATAATCCTCTCTATAACCAACCAATATTTAAGAGCAACAATCATCTGGGGTGCCAATCCACAAGTGCAGAGGCTGCTCTGATGCAGTGTAATTACAGTGCATTGGAGCAGACTTGATTAATAGAGTCTGCTGGAGCGTGGTAATTACCGGACTTCAGCAGCCTCCTGCATCTCATGTATCAGTGTCCCCACACTTCAAAATGGTGGTAGGGGCACTTGAACTAAAGGTGGTTGAACATGCAGTGGTATTGATTGATTGTACTTGTAGGTAGTATTGATTCAAGTTTTCATCTATTGCCTGGAACAGTTCTTGTCTTTGCTGGTTTTCACACTGACAGTTTGAAAGTTGTTGTGATGCCATGTGTTCAGTGCAGTTTATCAAATCCATCAGCTTATTGTGTGCTTGGTGGATCAAAGCCTGACAACTTTCAAACCATGTTATAAGCTCCATGAACTAGATCCTTTTTTCAGCCAGAAACTTAACTTGATCTTCAGTGGCACCCTGTCTTAATAGATCACACAGTTTAAGCATGCACTTCACCAGGTGTGATTTCAGGGTCCTTATACACAAATTGCTGGTAGTACTTCATAGTCTTTGTGTGGTAATGAACTGTGTTAACCCACAAATTCCACCTTGTAAGCACTGGCTGTGGTGGAAGTGACATAGTCGCATGTAGATCCATCTTTGATTGGTGATGGATTTGGTTGCATCAAAGCTTATGTTTGAACATTTTTTAAAAGGGGAAATGAGGCTATCCACATCAGGAACACGTGTGTATCAGATGTCACTTATTTAAGAAAGGACGTGTGTATTGAAGATGACATGAGTTGTGTTGGGCACTGTGACAGGCTTGTGGCTACAGAGGCAGCCGTGATGCCCCTTAGTGGTCTTACTGCTCCTGCCTGGCTCAAACCCTGATGCCACTTTCCCTGATTACTCAACAGCCACACTGTGATCTTAAATATAATGGGTGGATTCAGGAAGGCTGCCAACAAGCCTTAGAGAGTGAGCTCTAATTCCAATAAATTTACACTGGGTCTCTCCTGAGACCCTACTAGCCTCAACCCAACCACCAGGCTTGGCAAATCCCTCTCAGCCTGACTAGGCCCCGTAGAGCACCAAAAGCCTTAAGGGTAGATTGCACAGCTCCTTCACCTTCCCTATACCGTGCCCCAAGCCTTGTACATGTTCTCTCTTTGATTTTTCTCTTTATACATTTGGCCCTCATAGGCCCTCAGACCCCCTGATCCCTTTCTTGGTCTCCCACCTGCACTTTCAGACTCTCAATCCTGCATGCATCATTACAGGCTCTCAGACCCTCAGTCCTGCATGCAGCCTCTCCTCTGGGCTCTTGGACCCTCTAGTCTGGCTTGGCCTACTCTGGGCTCATGGACCCTCTGGCCCAGCTCAACCTTTCCCTGGGCTCTTGGACCTTCTTGGTTTGAGTCTCAGCCTTTTTCTAGGCTCTTGGGCTCCTCACTGGGCTCCACCCTCAGTCTGAGTGCTACTGGGCTACTGGTTCTCTAAATAGGTCTTGAGCCTGCCCCAGCAGGGCCCACAGCTAACGTACCAGTGTAACTCAAATGCATAAGAAATATCACTGCCCTCTGGCAGACATCTCAGTACCTCTAGGGGTTTAACATAAACAAAGGCCACTTGCCTGTAAACCCAGTCTTTCTCAGTCCAAGGAACTTGCCTCTGTTCCCAGGCCTGCAGAGTTGTTCAGCCCTAAAATCCGGGTCACTTCAGGAGCCCTGCTGCCCTGCTGCCAGGAGCTCCTCACATCTTGATTGCTGGAGAAAGACTACCTGACCAGTGCAGGCTCTGGTTTTATCTAGCTCTAGCCTGAGCCCTCTTCCGGTCAGGTGAGTCCCTCATTAGCTCCCCTCTGCCATCTACAAGCAGTCTCTCAGGCTACTGGCACATCCCAGTGCCCTGCTACAGGCACCATTCCATGGAGCACATCAGAGAAAGCTTTGCACAAATACATTGCATTATCAGACAGAAAAACTGAGATCTTGTTAAATTCTAAGCTATAGTTCACAACAGCCTTCATTAAAGCTTGTGCCACAGTAGACAATTTGACAGACATGCGGTGAATAAGTTCTGTTTGAAAAACAGGCAGGTCACAGTCTGTCCAGCTCCCAGGTACAAATAACATGTGCAGACCATAGTTATCTTGGGCATCTGTTGCTTTATCTGCTACAATCAAGACTGACTCATATTCTGCCATTGCAGATTTTGTAGATTGAGCATACGAAGCAATTACTCCTGGTAGATAGTCTTGGCAAAGCTTGTTTGCACAGGGGAAACTGCAGGCATTTGACATGTGTTTGTTCGAGTAGTCCCTTAATTTAGGGTTATCTATTTTCTCCAGAGGGAAGTTGGCAGTCGTGAATGCCTTCACTACCATGAATGTAGCCTCTCTTCTTGTCAGACTGCTTTCAGTGGTTCTTTTAAAGATCAAGGACATAGTCACTTATTTCTTGCTCTGACCTTCAGCCTCTGCAGCAGCCTTTCACTTTATATGTGATTCAGACTCTAAATGCTGATCAGTGCTGTTTTTCCTTGACACAATCAGAGTCACAATGCATGATGAACAAAACAATTTACCACCATCTTCATGCAAGGTTCCTACTGGGAACTGCCTTACACGATTCTGAACTGAAATGTGTTTAGCTTGGATTTCTTTTCACTCATCATCTTCAGACTGCAGCATTTCTGCAGCATTTCATCTGGGTTCTTACAAGATGGTGTCGAAACCCTTTCGCTTTCCCAACTGGTGCCTTCACTGAGTCTACATCACTAGCCCAGCCTCTCATTAGCGCTGTCTCAAGCCATGTGTTCTATGGCTGCAGGGATTGCCACACTTGCTTTGTAGTCTGATCAGTTTTTGTTTGTTTGGTTTTTTTTGGTGGGGGGGAGCAGGGGAAGGGGTGCAATTCTGCACAATATTGCAGGAAAAGCCATTTCATGGTGATCGCAAAAAAACACCATTTTTCATGGTTTCTGTGCAGATTGCAAAACCACAATATAAGTAGGTCCATACACATCAGTAATACTAGCCTCTATCTTGGAATTATAGGGTAAGAAGAGACCTCAAGAGTTAATTAGTCCCACATTCTGCACAGATAGAGGGTTCAGTATGTTGATTAGCAGGATATTCCACAGGAATCTTCAATGATGTCTATTTTTGCAGCATTAGTGTTGATGCTCTCTGTTTCTATATTCTTTCAAATTTTCTTTGGTTTGCTTTTATTATAATATGTGTACCTATATTTATATCTATATGTAGCAATAAGGTTCCTGGTAAATATAAACTTTAGCTCAAGTTCTTGGCAAATGAAAACAAGAGTCTTATTGATTGCTGTCTACAAATCATGTTCAGAAAAAAAGCATTGGCTATTAACCTCAGATTAGCAAGTGTTACAAATGAACAATGAACAATAGTTACATTTCAGTAAAAGAATCTTTCATCTTTTTTTTATCTTTTCTACTCCTATGTTGGTTCATTTGTTACTAATGGCTCCACATTGTTATTTATAGTAATGTTATGCTAATAACACATCACAGCATAAAGCTATTTCTCTCTGAAAACACACAAATTAAAAGCCTTAAAATATGCATACTGGCCTGTGTAATTATTGTGTTGTACTATCAGCCCTCAAAAATTCATGAAATAATGACCTGCTAATTCAGGTCTAAAGCACATAAAAAGAAAAAGCTCTGAGAAAAGAGATAATCTATTAACATCCAGCTGAGAAAAAGAATAACTATAAAAAGGTGGCACCAACTCAGCTATTTATTTATTCATAGAGACTAACCAAATAAACCAGAACTGAAGCAGCAGGCTTCCCTTACGCATCTGCCATATCATATTTAGTAAGAGTTGTATAGGATAACAATTTATTAGAATTGCATTAGTCTGCTTGTCCAATATAAAGAGTCACTGGGACTCCACTCAGGTCTGGGTGTCTGCTATTATTTTATAAAAATCATGCTTTTGTTCATTGTCAAGAACATGGGGATAGTGCTCCCTGACTGGGAAAATTCTGGTCTATAATATAACAATTCAAATAATAATAATTAAAAAGCCAAAACTTAGTGTGTTCATTAGAATAATTTAGTCACATTTTCTCTCTTCTGTCTTAAAACCCAGTAAATATATCCAATATGGATTGGAAATCAACAGGGAGTTGCCAGCTAAGATAGAATGAGTATTCTAATTAGCATGACCAAGACTCCCATATAATTGGAATAGATGACGAAGCATAACAAGTGGGCCTTGAATGAAAAGGAGAGGGGGATAATCTTTTTGTCTACACTGGAGCCCATTTCCTTGACTGGACACTTTATCTGTGCTAAAAAGGATTTTTATCTTTGGCCAAAAAGGCACAGCTGAACAGTTCTTTTTGTGGAGAGCACTGGATGGCATCAATTGGCATTTAATAATCATTCAGATGCCAAAGATGCTCTCAGATTCCCTATACTACCACCTTCATGCCAGTCCCTGCAGATATTCAGTGTGAACACTAAGAACAGAATTCTAGTTCCCTTTGTGCAGCTAGGTGGAAGTTTTCTAGATGCCTAAGTGTCATTTATACATGAGTAGCAGTTCTGCTTTCCCTGCAGCATAGCTGCTGACATGTGCATACATAGGGTGTGTCCACACGAGCGTGCACATGCCTCTTGCCCCACCTCAAACCCCTTTGAGGCAGGGCAACAGGCACATGCGGGAACAAGAAAATGTTCCCCACGCTGCAAGTTTGCAGCACGGGGAGAAAATTAGACCCCTGGATATTCAGGGGTCTAAAAAAATCTATGTTTAAAAAAGCAGCATGCCCTGAGGCAACCAGAGGCTGGGTCCTCCACAGAGATGCTCTGACCACCAGAGCATCTCAGTGGTTGGCCCTTTCCCTGGTGCTGAAACATGCCGCTGGCCATGCTGCATGTTTCCGCACCAGGGCTCTGGTGGTGATGAGTCAGGGGTCGGGGGGGTTGGAGGAGGGGGGGAACAT
>NW_005842949.1:408528-449020 GCF_000455745.1 Alligator sinensis
CACCCTATAGCTTAAAAAAACAAACACCCCCCCCCCTCCACAGCACTTACTGGTAGTTCAGCTGCTCTGTAGTTGCCTGGGGTCCCGCCCACACAGTGCGGGGCAGGATGGCAGTCCCAGCAGCCCCAGCCCAGGCCCTGCTGCCTCTCTGCTGCCCTGTGCTGCCCAGGGGGCTCTGACAGGAGGCCCTGGAGCCCCCTCCCCCTGCTACTAAGGTAAGCGGAGGCTTTTTTTCCCCATTTCTTTTTCTGTTTTTTTTTCTGTGTTTTTTTTTTTAAGTGATGGTACCTGGGATTGTGATGGGTAGTCATGGGGGCTTGGGAGTGCAAGTTGTGGGGCTGGGGCTGGGTGGGGCAGCCATTGGGGTGCTGCAACAACTGGTGGGGGATGGGACCAGGTGGGGCACCAATTGGGGGGCTGGGGTGGGGCATGTGGGCCTTGCAAGGGGGGTAGTAGCCCCTGTGGGCGCCATTTGGCCCCCACTGGGGGCCTGTACCCCTTTTGTGGGGGTTGAACCCCCTGTTGGGGGGCCAAACCTCTTGTTTGGGGGTTAAACCCCCTTTTAGGGGGCCGTACCCCTTGTGAGAGTACCAAACCCCCTGTTGGGGGGCCAAACCCCTTGTTTGGGGGTTGAACCCCCTTTTGGGGGGCCGAAGCCCTTGTGTGGGGGCCATCGCCCTGTGGGAGTGCAGCAAAACATATATTCATTAATTCATTAAATATGTATTACAGTTCACTTTATTATTATGATAAGAGACTTGCTTTAACACTGTAAGATATATCAATAAAATATTGTCCAACTGATCGCTGTCTCTGTCTTGCTCTCTGTCTTTATAGTGGTCTTTTGTTTTACTTGTGGAGGAACACAGATTTGGGGGTATTTTACAGAGTGACTTTGGGATTTTTTTTATCAGGGATTTTTCAATTTCCCAATAGGGAACACCAGAATTCCTGCTAGGGAGGCCAGTGGCAGGACCCTACGGCTGGGCAGGGGGCACAAATGGCAGTAGTGCCGCACAAAGGCCAACTCTGCAACCGCAGTTCACTGGAAGCTGGCCCAGAGGGGCAGATGCCTCATCCGGGCCTGGCAGATGCACAGCACATCACAGCCAGGCAGCAGCCCCCACTGCCAGACCGCTGCAGTGGGTAGAGGGTGCAGGGAACTCTCAGGGCTGCTTCAGCAGTCCAGCTGGCACAAGGGGTAGTGTCCACAGGCACCAATTGGCTGGGCCCCAGAAGCTCCTGAGAGCTACTAGCCCTGAGCTACTTGCCAGGGCGGCTTTTTATACTGCTGGGGCCAGGACAGGGTAGCTTTTTATACTGCTGGGTACAGCACAAGTGCTGGCCCTGGGCTTTAGCTCCCCCTGGCTGAAGATCCGGGAGGAGGCAGGCAGGGTTATTTTGCCCCAAGTGGCACAATTTGCTCCACAACAAAGTGCATGTCTGAGCATGTGCGCTGAGGCAAAAAGCCCCAGCTCAAATTCTCACCTCTTCTATTTGAGCTGCTGCAAGTGCATGTGCTTGGATGTGTGGACGTGCCCATAGAGTTCACATGCTTAGTAGGCTGTGGATGGACAGTATGCAGCTACATGCATGCAACAGTGTCTATGCTCTGATAATCTAGCTGGCAAGAAAAGCATGACAAGAGGATACTAAAATCAGGATGTGGGAGAAGAAACCTCCTGCATTTTAGTCTTAATAGCTGAGTGACTGGGGCATTAGCTCAGGGAGGAAGAGACCCAGCCTTATCCAGATCCCTCCCCAGTTCCGTCAGTGAGGTGACTACTGCTCTGGAAGGACAAACTTCCCCACTCTGCTGTTCACCATCCATTTTATCCAATGACTTGTAAATGTAAAGGGTAGTTGTCAGCTTCAGAAAGAGAACTGGAGAGAGAGCAACATAAATCTTAATCTGTTTTGTGGTGCTTAAAGAGAGTGTTATGGATGTTACAGGGCACGTCTACATATCCATTAACGTGCTGTAATTATGGTGCATTAATTTGGTACCTATTAGTAAATAGTACGTGTTAGTAACAGGTCCTAACTTAACGTACTGTAATTGGCACAACTGCACATTAGTGCAAACAAATGCCTATTTTGTGATGCTTAATACTCATTGGACTAATCTACTGCACATTAGCATGGTTTTTGCCAGCTGTGCTAATGCACAGTAAACTTTGTCCGAAGTGCATTAAGAGTCTCGTGTAGATGTGCCCACAGTGACACTTGTTTGAACCCCTTGGCAATTAGGGTGTGGCTTTCTGAGTGAGTACCCTAAAGACTCAGTAATTGGGGCTAAACCATGAAAGGGTTTTACTCTCATGTTGCATAGGGACCTGGACATTGTATAGCTTTATTCATTATGCTCGGTCTATATTATGTGGCCACAACATAGAGGCCATACCAAATACACCAAAAATACTTTGGTATGCAGCTCGCTAAGTCCCATTTGAGTGCACAAAGGGAAATACGCTTTTTATTTTCTTTATTTCATTTTGATTCATGCAGCACTAGCTGATAACATGAGTCTAATGAAAATATTAAGTTGTCTTTGAATGTCAGCACTATGCTATATTGAACTTTGCTAGTTAATACAAAATGTAAGTGGATACTTGGTTATTTGACATTAAAAAATACAGCATTAACTATGAATCTGGAGTCTTGGATCTAGCTAGAATGTTCTGCATGCAAATAAGCAGAGTGTATTCTAGCGGTGACTCTGAAAACCATGGGAGAAATCAGCGTGGAATGTAGCGCACAAATTCACATCAAAACTGTGAAATGGTGTTTTCAGCTGTATTTCCCATGACACCTTTTCCATTCCTGGACAAATAAAAATGTTAAGACTTTGTATGTCTTTGCTTTTTCCCTCCCGCTGAAACAATGGAAGCATTAGTATAGTTTCTGAAAAATTGGAAGGCTGTGACAGTTCTCTATAATGTAAAGAAATTGCATGAAGCGGAATAATTTTCATACCCTAGCATGGCTATGTGAAAAGAAAGAAACACAGAAGTGTTTCCCATTCACTCATATCACTAGAGGCTGTTATTGGATCAATTTTATCTCCATATGTTCCTGGAATTTTTTTCTCGTTTACACATAGATTAGTTTAATTTTCTTTATCTACTGCTTAAAGACAGTTCACCTACAAATCCTTCAGCATTCAACAGCTTAACCTCATATGTAAAAAGAGGTGATCATGTCATTCAAAACTGATAAGAGACATACTCTTTTACTTCAGTGCCTCTATTTTAATAGTTGAAGATAAATTAGTATTAGTAAGTAACAGATTCATAGAATCTCTCTAAAAGCTCTTGTAATCCAGTGGTAAACTTCTGTGATCATTGTACAGAATTTTCCATTGCTCTGATAAGCTTAATTGGATATTTAAGACCAGGTTATGTCAGAACTTATTACTAATATATTTACATATTAGCAAACATTCATTTAAATAATTAATGAAGACATATTTTTTCTCATCTTAAATTGTTTTAAGTTGAAAAAAAAAGTTTTGTTTGCAAATATAATGTAGAAAATGTATCATTTTTTGAGTCAGAGACTTAACCTTGTATATTTTATCACAGTAGGGTCCACTTCAACAATTATCTAATGTAGATGGACAAGTGAAGAGATGCAGGACACATCTATATGAGATGCTTAATGCACAGTAGCTGAATAACCGTGCGGTAGCATGCCAGGCAAAAACCCTATATTAGTATTAAACTACTGTGCAGTAAATGCCAGTAAAAACCTGTGCACCAGTGCTATGGTGAAGTAGTTAGTGTGCATTTAGTTAGTACTTCATTAAGCAAGTACTAAATTAAATGTGCAGCAACTACTGCGCATTAATGAACGTGTAGATGCGCCCACATACTATTGGTACGATGTAAGAATGCATATAGAAATAGTGTGATATGTCTTAAAATAAGAATTTGCTAAAAAGTTTATAAACTATCACTTTTTGATATACTGTATTTACTCAAATATAAGATGAATTTTTTTTGTCCCAAACAGCATGGTGAAAACAGCTCCTCATCTTACATTTACATATAAGGAAAACACATTAAAAACCTTGTCTATCATTAAACTGCTACCAAAAGCAGTATGTGTTCACTAATAGAAACCAATTACAAAGTCAATTAAATGAAGTGTACACTGATCATGCATGGCCCATAGTGGGCAAACATGAAGCGTACACTATAAAATGCATGTTCCACAGTGGGCAAACATGCTGCTGGGAACAAAGATTTTTTGGGGGGTTTTTGGCCCTTAAAAGCCCAGATGGGTCTTCCTTCCACAGGGAACTAGCAATGGGTCTGGCATTGGGAGGGCCAGAGCCAGCCCTGACACCTTCCCCGTGGTGCCAGAAATGCTTTATCTTAGCCAAAAGGCTGGGATATTGATGGGAACCTACCACTTATTTTTTTAATTGAATGTTTCAGGCCAAATCTGCAAAATCAGTTTTGAATTATACCCACTGAGAAGAGTTCAATAGTTCAAGTCTGTATGGTGCTACCACTGGCAAGTATCATACCTCCCAGACTCATTAGTCCTATGCAAAAGCTCAGAGGCCTCGGAGTTCAGATGCCCCCTAGGGTCACTTGCCTCTAGCCAAAAAGATGAAGGAGCACGATAGAGGGAAAGGCCAAGAGCAGTCCCCCATCACCATAAGTTGTGTAGACGAGATTCTTATATTTGGAGGCATTTGTAAACTCTTCCGGGGTCAGCCTGCCCACAGCGCAAGGGACAGACATTCACCCTCTAACTACACCAAGTCATTCAAGGCCGAGAAGAGGAGGATCTCCCCTGCTAGGTAAGAAAAAACACTTGATTGATCTTGGTTGATTATGGTATCTCTCATAGTATCTCCTCTGCCAGGGAACCAACCACAAGGATGGGTTAGTAGAGCCCATCTGAATAAGATACAGAGTAGTGTCCATTGTGTGCAGTCCCCCTCATCACAGACTTTCTTTCAGGTCATCATGAACCACTACATTGAACACATTTTGACTTCATCTTCAGTCCCACAGCTAAGCTGTGCCTTTCTTTCCCATTTCCAGTGATTCCTGTCTCTTCATTAGGCTTATATGTGTGGCAAACATCACCAAACAGGGCTCCAAACAGGTCACTCATAATCCCTCTGTTGCCCCCTCTCTTAGAATGTTGCATTTGAATAGTATGTCCCCACCCTCCATGAGGTAGAGCCAGAACAGGTAGCCCTGTGCCTCATCTGCTTATACATTTTTTGAAGATACTAGGACTTGTGACAAGAACAGCTGGGTCCAGTCATGAGCAGGGGGCTAATTAGGACATAGATCCTTTGTGGAGAATATCTGGAGTACACATACATACTGAGCAGTGTTGTGCTATAGAGTCACCATGGTCTGAAATGCTGTTGACTCTGCTGAGGTCCAGTCCAGTGAACTATATGATGAACCATGAGCCTTTTTGTTTTGGATTAGTATCATGCACAGTGGGTACATCTACATGTGCAAATGCTCCAGGGTGGGTTTACTCTAGAGGCATTTATACGTGTGGGGAATCTACATGTGCGGAAAAGCAGAAGCAAATTTGCTGCTCATGGCAGCAGTTTGCTGCCACCCCTGTGGGCCCTGCACTGGCTCCCTTTAGCAGCCAGGGGGAGCTCTAGGCTTCCACGGGTGCTAACCCAGGGGCTTGCAGGGAGCACTGGGGCAGGAGACAGCTGTCCCCTTCTGTGGGTTGGGAAATTGCTCCCTCCCCTTGGGAGCTGCCTGCTGCTGAGGTGAACTCCACCACCAGAGTCTCAGTGGGGACAGTGTCCCTCTGCCCCATCAGCTGGGAGCTCCCAGTCCCCACTCCACGGTTGCAACTGTGAAGCTGAGGCTGGGAGATTCTTATCTCACAACTTTGGCCCTACAACCTTGGAGTGGGGGCTATGAGATTCTTGCCTCCCAGCTTTGGCTCCGAGACTGGGAGATAAGAATCTTCCAGCCTCCTCTTTGTGATCATGGAGCAGGGGCTGGGAGCTGCTCACTGCTGGGCGGGGGGTATTGTCCCTGCCTGGGCTACGGTTGTGGAGCCTGCCCCAGCAGCAGGGAGCTCCCAGGGGCAGGGAGCAATCTCCTGTGTCTGCATGTGTAGATGGTTATACTTACTGCACAGTAATTAACTCTAATCTCAAGTAAAGCATCTCATGTAGATGCACCTGGTTTTTACTATATATAAGTAAATACAAATGTGCTGCTTGAAAGTGTGTTTATGGAGCAGCTGTGCTAAAACTTTCAGCAGTTTCAAAAAAGGTAAAATGCATCAATTCTGGATGTCCTGAATCTCTGGGTACCCAAAGTAGTTTTCCTATATGCAGATTACAACAGTGCTTTCAGATTTGTTCCTCGCTTCCGTGTGCTGCAGGCTCTAACAGCAAGGGGAGCTGAAGAAGCTGTCAGGGGAAGAATTTGGAGGGAGAGACAGAGGGCAAAGGGAACATCAGATTTATTTTTCCTGCTGTAGCAGTGGAAGGGAACAAATTCAAGGCTAACTTCCAATAATTAAATTCTATACTGTGAAAATTATAAGAAATTCATCATTTTTCCATATACAGAATATAATTATTAGGAGATTGTCTTATATCAAGGGTCATCTTATAGTTGAGCAAATACTGTAAATACATGTTATCAGTTTGGCAAATTTCTGCTGACTTGTTATTACTGTAAAAATGCTGTTCTGCTCTAAAATGTAACCATATAAAAAGGACATTTTCTTCCTCTGCACTCCTGCTTCTTAGGTTTTTCAGAATCATATCTGTTCACTTTAATGGAAAATATTTGCCTCATTTTACTACTTCTATTAGGATTATCCCTGCAGATTCAACATAGCTAAGAGAGAATAAGGTAGATTCTGTTTCCTCAGCAACATCAGTACAATTATTTACTTGGGTTAGGGACAAACAATGCATTTGTTTTAGGACAAGTTGTGTCTGTGTTTGTCCTGAATCAGAAATATCCCAGGATTAGTGTGTACACACATTACCCTTCTGTAACAGGCTGCCAGCATGAAGCAACTAGCCCGCTAGTAACAGGCCACCTAAGGGCCACCATTGGCTCCGTCAATCAGCAAATGAGGGGAAGTCGACTGGCTGACCTGGATATAAAAAGAAACAGGAAGAGGAAGCAGACCTGGAAGGCAGAATGTTTGTAGGCAGAGGGAGGACTCTTCAAAGGAAGACCAGAAGGTGAGAACTAACCCATGCTGGGAGTGTTTATTTTAGGGAGTGTTTTGTATTTGCACCTGAGCTCCCTGGTGCAGATTAACCTGGGGCTTTGAAGCTTGTGTTGCTGGGAACACACCGCATGTGTGTTCATTTGGATTGTTTGCTTTTGCTTGAGCCCTGAGTATTAGTTTGTGTTTCTGAGCCCAGAGAGAGACTGTTGCTGGGACCAGATTAAAGGGCAAGGTTGGATTTGAGCCAAGCTGGTACTCTTCTGCCACTGATTCAATAATGCAGTCCTAGAACAACCATTAAGATACTCTTCATGATGTCCTGGGGCAAACTGTAAGCAGTTCTTATCTTGTGAACCTTTTCAGGATTTGTCTTGGAACAACTGACATGGGTATTTGAACGACTACACTTTGTCCAGGGATAAAATGGCTTCTCCTCAGACAAATGCATTGTCTGTTTGTAGCCTTAACTGTATAAATCACAAGTGTAAAAGCCTATTGAAGAATATGTGGAAGCATGTTTGGAAGAAAGCGAAGGTTGAGTTCTGAGTAGTAATTGCAGTACTAAAAGGTTTGAAGGCTAGACTGTATGGCTGCTTCAGATTAAACCAAACCTTTCCCAAATTATGTATTAATTTGATTCCTGTTCAATCCCACTAAGTATCAGTTTAAGTATACAAATCTTTAATGGATTTTGAATGTTTGGTTTTTGCTCAGTGTAGTCTTCTATCCCATTTCTTCTCTCCATATCCAGAAGGTAATATGCAGGTATGCCTCTTGAACAATTAGACAAAGAATAATTTAAAAAAGGCATGGAGTGTTCATAGCTGTTAGGAGACAAGTTCACACTGATTCCACAGATCCTTGAAAAGGAAGACTGGACGCTATGTAGCTACATAGGATTAAGTCATTGCCTTCTACCTATGCTACAAAATTTATAAGGATCGTGACCAAAAAATGCATGGATAAATGAAAAAGGGATGTTACATCTGCCATATATATGGCAACACACAGTATTTTTTTTTCTATGCTTATAACTTCAAAGATGATACTGACCAAATGGACTTGGCTGAAATATATGAGAAAAGACTCAAAGAAGCACCATCAAAACTACAGTGCTAAAGTTTATGGATATATGGACATGATCAAGAATTCCAGTCAAACTAATTACAAATATACTCCAAAGAGCAGACGTACTCTGAGGAGTGATTGATCACATTAATTCCATGTCTGCATTTCATAGAATTCCAAGTACTAAAAAATAAACATGAATTACAATTTCCTTTGTATGATTTAAAAAAAAAAAAATAAAACTATGGAAACAAAGTTATCAAAATTCCTAATTCTGACAATAGGAAGGATAAGAAATTTAAACATTATGGTGAAATATTCGTTCCACTGAAATAAAGAGGACTTTTCCATTGACTCCAATGTGACTAGGATTTTTACCCTTGTTGATTAACCCTCATTCGTTCTCGTGAAATGGTAACCGTTGTTGTTCTCCTGGTGTAACTTGTTACCCTGCAATTCAACATTGCTGGTCTCATGGGATAATTTGTTACCCCACCTGCACGAATAAAATGGAACCAGTGACAACAGTATAAATGTACCAAAAACTATTTATTAAACATGCATATTGTTTGAAAAAGTATTTTATGATGATTTGAACCCAAAATATTATTTAACTAGAACTATGAACAAAACTTAAACTTTTTTTAGTTTCAAAACGTGAATGAACAATTTGCTAAGTCTGCAGTTCACACTGTTTTCAAACTAACAATTACTCCCAAAAATATTTCCTAACTGTTTTTAACTAAATATTGCATTCCTCACAAAGCAGCAGTGATGTACTATGGTGCACAGAAGCAAATCACTTACCATCTTCACATTGATTCTGGGGTTTTGCTGTCATCTGTCCTTGGACAAAAAGCACAATGTTCACTCATGCTTGCAGAAGGTTCTACTGGGCAGGTGTTGTGGCAATTAGTAAATTAGTGCAGTCATCCCAGCCTTGATGGACTTAGCCAGATTACATGTATCCATCTTTCTTTGTTTTATTTGTCCGTTGATCAACTGTTCTCCAAGCTCCTGCAAAAAAAAGCACCATCTTCTTATATGTGATCTTTGCTTCCATTTTTGCATTGTGGCCTAGTCAAATGATGAGGCTGGAAATGGCAGCCACATCCAGCATATTGAAAAATAGTGTCACTGGCCCTATTGATTTTTCCATCTGCAGGTGGTCATACAAACTAAGTGGTCATGGTTATCCATCCCACCCTTATTTTTACTGTAGTCATGAATGATGTCGGGCTTTCTTTGCTCTCCACCTACAATAGGTCATAGTGCATGCTTGACAGCAAAAGCACAACTTTGGATTTTGGAACATGGGAAACTAGGGTGAGTTCCCCAACAAAAGCAAAAATGGAATAAAAGTTTCCCTTCTTTGATTTGCTTGCATTTTGTTTGGGATATCAGCCTTGTTTTTCCAAATCGTACCCACATAGGTCAGTCCTACTGTAGCAGTGTTTTTGCCAGGTCAGTACTTGTGAAGAAATTGTTACTTGCAATACTCCTTCCCATCTTGTACCAGGAATGAACCAGTTTTTCAATGACCTGGGTACCAAGATTACCTTAGCATGGAGCTTCTGGTTGCTTGCCCAGGTAGACGTCTCTAGACAGGGGAATGATGTTGCTGCATCACAGCACCACCAAATTTTCCAGCCATATTTCGCAGGCTGGCTGGGCATATACTGTCTGAAGGGACAGTGACCCCTGAATGCAATGAGCTGCTCATCAGCTGTCAGGTGTATTCCTGCAATATACCATTTCCTGAGCTGCACCACAAATTGTGTCCAAATATCTCTGAAGGCAGCAAGCTTGTCCACAGCTCTCCTTTCCTCATGTGTCAGTTTGTTGTAAAATCTCAGGTACAGTAAAAGCTCTATTATCCGGCATCCCCCGGGAATAGGGGATGCTGGATAACAAAATATGCCAGTTAATTGAGTGGGCTGGGCCGCCACTTCTCCGGCCATGTCTGGGGCATCCTGCTGCCTGTCTCATGGCATCACTGCCCCTCCTGTGGGCCCTGTGGGACAGAGACGGGCCCCACAAAGCCTGTTATGGCCCCAGGCTGTCGGGGCTTGGAAGTGCAGGCTGGTTTGGCCCGGGCTGTGAGGGCTTGGAGAAACTGGAAGTGCCATGGTGGGCATTTCCGGTTTCACTTTATCTTACAAGTCGGCATGCTTGGTGGTTAATTGAGCATGCCAGCTTGTAAGATGCTAGTTTACAGAACTTTTACTGTAGTTGGTGATTTTGACAGAATCACTTTAAACTTATGATGGTACAGAAGCAAGGACACCAGGTGCATTGCTCCCACAACTCCAGTGCCTTGTGACCACTGTGGCATAGACCACTCAACAGTAGGAGGCCAATGTAGGATTTCAGCTCTGTTTTGTCCAGTTTTTCCCACTCCTTTCTATTTTCAAGACGGCTATCATTCCGCTCCCTGAAATGTCTTTCTGCCTCTGTTTTTCTTATGATAACAGTCAGGATATCTTGTGAGAGAAACAGGTGGAATGGTTCCACCACTGTGTCTTTATTGTTTTCTTTTGTTGACTTTCACACTATGTCCTTGGCTGTTCTCCAATGATGTATTAGCTGTGGACTTTTTCCCCCACGCTCTGCCATTCCTTAAAGGTGTCATCATTTGCAATCTTTTCTGGGAGTGCTGGAAGTGATTCTGCTCCATGTCCTGCTGTAGCTCTCCTCAGTCTTCCACGGTGGCCCTGGGCTGGTCCTCTTCCCTCTCCCACTGGAAGTGTTGGCATCATTTCTGCTTGTGGCACCAACTCCTTCTCATCCGAGCTGGATGAAGCCTCCATAAACACATGATCTTCTTGCTCTGAACAATCTCCCATGTCTGGAACACAGTCAGCATCTTCACTGCCTTGGGATAAGATTTCCTCAGTGGATGTGTCACTGTCATCCCCAGTTACTTGTGCAATACAGGCTTCAGCAGTAAATATGTACTGCCTTCTCATCCTGGACTGCAGAGAAAAAAAAATTGATTACTGCTGAATGAATACAAATAACAATCGAAGACGACCTGTCCACCTATGCTGCCACAGAAAGAATTCTTCCCTGCCCTATGGCAGTACAAGTAGCACCCTCTCCTTCTGGGCACAGAAGCCAGAGACCAGCATCCACCCTTTCCGGGAAAACCAAATGTGGGTGGATGCTGCTTGGAAAACACACATGCAGGGGCTTATTGAGAGCAGGTAAAAGGGCAATGGGGGTGTCAAGCCCTTACCATTGAAGGGGACTCCATAGTGTATGCTGTATTGCAATATGATGTTGTTCTAATTCATCTCTGCTGTCCCTTTACTCCTTGTCTTCACGTTCAACAAAGGCAAGGCAAACTATTTTGTATGTTATGAAAGGGGCAGGTGAAGCAGAGTTTTGCCATGAGAAAAAAGAGCAGAGGTGGATTTGGGTGTGACAAAGGTTTTTGGGGGGCAAAGGGCAGGGTGTTTTGATGACCTTGCAGCCTGCAAACAGAGGTTAGCAAAAGGGATTTCCACATCTTCTGCAAAAGCAGAGTGGAGGATGGCCATCCATTAGTTACCATGAATACCTGAAGTGGACATGAATGAGGTGTAAATGAATGCTTACCTTTCAGATGTATCCACCCAAAGTGGCCAAACAGGTCTAGGCCTGTCATTTGTACAGAAATTGAATTGGGATAACAAGTTACCCCAATGTGTTACCATGGGTTCGGGGTAAGTTGTTACCCCAAATGGAAAAACACATTCATGCCTGGGGTAACCTGTTTTTCTTCCACAGAGAGAACCATTCATGTAAGCTGGCTGTTCTTTGGCAATATTGTGCACTGCGGTGCCAGTAACAATGTCCTAAAAAGAGAATTTTTTTAGAATTAATTAACTTTAAGATGCATATTATGTGCAGTATCTGGGGTGGGCCATAACTCCATGGGAACATATGAAGATTAAGGACATCAGAATAGCACCAAAGAATTGGAAACCATATAGTTTGAAAAATGATATTTTGACATTTTGAGATTATTCTTGGGAATAATCAACTCGTAGTATTAATATGTAACTCATGAGCAAAATTAAACAGTGACATTTCTTTTATTACTGTCTTAAAATTTCATTTTAATATAAAGGTAGGAAAATACTTACTTCTAAATATCAATGAAAGTTACTTGGCCTTTCATATTCTCAGTCACTGTTACAGCAATACAAGATTTCCAATAAGAGGAACAGTCTATCTAGGAAGACCTCATGACACCCATATTAAATCTAATATATGCTCTTATGAAAAAGAATAGTTTAGGCAATAAATGAGGCTTTTTTGTTTGTTTGTTTGTTTCATTTTTGGTGGATAAATCAGTCTATCTGGCAGTGGTTTTGCTAAGCATGAATAAACTTGGACTTGTAATCTTTCAAAGCTGACTTTGGAATGTTTTCTCTCATATACTTAACCTTTATTACCCTTGCCAAGTCTCTTGGCTTATCTATGCAGTGCATGGTTGTCATGGGAAGTACATAGCAACATGTTAAATCCATGTAGCTCTCCTGTTTCTGGTGCTCCAAGATATCCTTTTGGCTTTGGAATGACTCATACCTTACCTCTCTTTTGACATCAGCTACAAGAATTTCACAGCGGGCAGGGAAGTAAGAACCAACACACACGAAGGACAAAATCTGTCCAAGGAGTTTTAAGGACAAGCCTTTCCTTTCTGAGAGGCTAAATATTTTTTAATTGGTATAAGAACCATTTTCAAAGATGCCATCTCTTGTCTTACTAATAGGTTTTTTAGGAGGGATGGAGTAATGTTCTTCTTCCTTTTGCAAGGAGGAGGGCTTTTAATTTTATTCTTGTTCTTCCCAACTGTAAATCTATCCTCATGGAAAGAGCACCAGGATAAATAAATTAAGCTGTGGCTTAATATACACTGGAACTGTGATCCTCCAGTACTTTAGATTGTGTCAGAAGTAGATCTGGTAAGGACATTTTTGGGAAAATCTCTTTTCATCATGGAATTGTGTAAATAAAACCAAAATATTATCCAAGAATGTGTGCTTGTTTTGATTAAACTTTCTTTGGAATGTTTTCCCTGGTTTAGGATGGAATTTCTGGTCAAAACCAGAGAGCAAAGTGGATCCCACCCAGGATAGTCAATAGTTAGAGCACTTACCTGGGACATGAACAAAGCCAAGTTAAATTCTTATGCTCCCTACATCTGCAGCTTCCACCCCAGTTCTCCAAACCCCTACCTTGTGGCTTAGTATAGGGTGTGTCTCTTTCTATCTCGTTTGTTGGAACAGCTTATTTGTATAAATAAAAAGTCACTTGGTATATGAATATGTAAAGGGAAACTGATTATGTTTATTGGTCAGTGTATATGGAACTACATAGGTTGAAGAGGCCTAGGTTCAATTCCTTGTTCTAGTGACTGTATTTTTAAAATACAAACTAGGACAGTTTCAGCATGGGAGACTGCAAGAGTCTTATCCCAGTTTTGCCAGTAGTCTAATGCTTAGGGGATTTGTGAGATGCTGGAGACCAGACACAAGTTGTTTGTTCAGGCAGGGTGGTCACCTGATGTGATCTTCTACATTATAGCTGGGTATCTTGGTGACTAGACTTTTGGCTGTTGTGGGATAGGCCCAGGGATTTTTTTTTCCTCTCAAAAACTTTAAAAGTTCCTAAATGTGTACTGCTCTGGAACTGAACCCTGAAATCCTGCAAGGTTTCATGGGGTAGGAAAAGTATTTCCCATTCAATTCTTGTGAGAAAGCATGGACCAGTTTAAAAAATGGTAGAAAATGTAGGCTTGCATCTGGTAAACACAATAAAATAAATACGGAATGATCAGATAATACTTCCTAAAATATTTGAATTGTATGTGAAGAATTGCAGTCAGCTGGGAGAATCCTTTACCAGAAAACATTGCAACAGTAATTCCAAATAAATGGTTGAAACCACAACAGTATTACTTTTGTAAGTACTGGGCATGATTCAAGTTTATATCTCCATTTTCATTAGTGGAGTTATCAATATAACAGTGTAAAACCAGAGTAATGAAGTGCTGAATCAAACCTAGAGGGTTCTTTTTTGGAGTCTTACTGTGCAGTACTGCAAAGACAGAATATTTTGGTTTTGAAAGGATTGTTAGCATTTTGTTATGCTGTGGAGAACACTGTATACTACCTTGTAGGGCTGTGCAAAACTTCAGTTGCTGATTTGATTCAGCCTGATTTGGCTGCTGAATCTTTAAATCCTAATTGAATTGGGAGACCCTTTAATCACTCTGAATCAAATTGGAACCCCCCAAATCAATTCAGAGAAGTTTGATTCGGACATAGACACAGCTTTGTGGTTTGGGTTTTTTTTCTACATGTCTCAAGGTACCAGGCAGCTCGCAAATGCTGAAATGGTAGGGTGGATGGAGCATCCCATGGAAATGCAGTGGGAGGGAGGTGGGGTGAGTGCACTTGGTGGTGGACCTGGAAATGGACCAGAAACACTTCCAGTCCACTTGCATGTGCACTGAAGAGCGTGCGGAGCCCCCCTGCCCCCCCGGGCTTGGCGACTGGTGCCTCCTGGGTCTGGGGAGGCACTCGGGGGTCCCCCTGTGGCCGATCACCGAGCCAGAGGGGTGTGGGGGGTCCCCCTCATGCTTCATACTGGAAGTACTTCTGGTCCACTTCTGGGTCTGCTGCCAAGCACGTGCCGCCTCCCCCCCCCCCCCCCCACCCCCCCGTCGGCGCCCCCCCCCCAATGCTCCTGTGGGACACTTCATCCACCCCACCATCTCAGCATTCATGAGATGTACCTGGTACCTTGAGGTATGTAGAAAAAATATTTAAAGCTGTGTCTATAGCTGAACCTCTGATTTTTATCAGAATTGAATCTTCTCTGGCCCAATCAAATCAGGACAGTGATCTGAATCAATGAATTGAAATACTGTCTGCCGAATCTGAATCAAATATGACCTGCTTTGCACACCCTTACTAGCTTGGTGCTTGTGACTCAAACTGACAAAAGAGGACTGGCACTTTCTTTATGGAAAGGATTGGTTGGGATAGGTAGGGTTTGCATTTAGGAAAATTTGAAAAGCTGCAAGTGTTTGTGCTCATGACTCTGGCAAAGTTCTATGGAAAAACATGACTCACCTTTAAATATGGATTGTAACTTCAACCAGCTTGTTGTGGTCATGCACAGATGCATGTGGAAAGATTGGTAGAAGAGGGTCCAAGATTTCTCCACTTCATGTTTTTGAGTGCAAGACATAGGAGTTCCTAGTCAGTAACAGACATCCATGCTCTTAGGGTATAGCTTGTGACAAGTGGTATAGACCAGCAGCCTTGCTCACTGCCACCCTGGCTAACAGAACTCCATAATGCTGAGAGCTGCACAGACAGCATAACTTATTGTGGGGTATAGCACCCTAGTATAACATGGGTTCTTGCACAATCCTCTATGTTCTTGATGCGTCCCTCTGTACCACTCAGTGTATTCAGGGGCTTACTAGCCACTGTATAGACATTTATTTTAAGTCCTATAGTCTAGTTTAAAACTCAGGACATGATGCAGCAAAACCTGTCGTAAGTAACAACTCAAGGGACCAGGAAAAATTGGTCATTTCGCAGAGCTGGTATTTAACTAAATGTCAAATAAAACTGTATAGCAACCCTTGGGAATACTTTGAAGTAGCTGCTTAAGAGAGAAGGCTGCTTGTTTGAAGTAGCTATTAAACAGAACAGTCAGGGATGCCTCTTTAAATGAATGATGCTGCATCCCAGGGAGGGTGTGACAGGACACCGATCACTGTAGATATACCATGTTCATATTCTCTCCCTTTTAAAGCATCCACTTCTGCCACTGTCAGGGACAAGAATACTAGATTAGGTAGACCACTGGTCTAACCCAGTATGGTACTTCTATAGCTTGTATCCAAGTTTATTGTGCATTTTAGTATTATTTGGATTGAGATAAAGATAAGTCCGATCAGGATTGCACCTGTGTTAGAATAACACAGACTAAAAGGTGATACCTTCAAGAAACTCTTCAGGAGAAGAATTTTGACATCAAAGATGACTGTGATGCAGTAGGAGACACTCTAATGATGGAAAGGAATTTTATTTTGTTTAAACTTTTTTTTTTCATGGGGAAATGTCCCAGATACTCAGCTGATATAAACAGACTTGAAGTAAAGAAAGGCTCTTCAACTGAAGATCTGACTCTACAATTTCACCAAGGGTTATTTTTCAGATGAGTGGTTGGACTGAGCAACTTAATTGGAGTTTGTGGTTGCTCTGTATACTTTTGAAACTTTAAACAATTTTAGAATGTTATTGGATAAGGACTAGACCTACAAAGAGACTTAAACCTTGCAATGCTCAGCATTGCTCCATTGAACTCTTAGGCACTTGGGGCAGTTTTATACATGCTTTGGGAGTGGTGGGGGAGAAAGGGTGCTTATATTGGTGTGGCTGTACGAGCTGCTTTAATTAAAGCACCCACAGCATCTTATGTTTCAGTGTCCCTGCATTTCAAAATGGTGATGGGGGCACTTTTACTAAAGTTTGTTCAATGAGCTGTAGTTAAAGCACCCCTACCATCAATTTGAAGCACTGGGACACTGAATACACGTGATGTTGAGGCTGCTGGTGTGTGTCAATTAGCTGATTAATTGAGTCTGCTCTGATGCTTACTAATTGGCACATGTTGTTGGGACAGGCATTGGGCACTAGGGGGGTGTGAAGTGGGCCCTATTGGATTCAGATTTGGCCCAAATTGGGGACAGTGATTCAATGAGTTGGTTCAGATCACTGTCCCTGATTCGATTCGGCCGAATTCATATCTAAGGATTCAATACTGATTTGGAGAATCAGCGATTCAGACATAGACAAAGCTTTAAATATTTTTTTCTACATACCTTGAGGTACTAGTGTAGCTTGTGAATGCTGCAATGCTGGGGCAGATGGAGCATCCCACAGGAGTGTGTGTGTGTGGGGTGGGGGGGGCCTCCACGTGCTCTGTGGTGAATGTGGAAATGGACTGGCAGTACTTCTGTTCAACTTCCAAGTCTGATGCCAAGCACGCTCCTGTGAGATGCTCCATGCACCCCAGCATTGCAGCACTCATGAGCTGCCTGCTATGTAGAGGTATATAGAAAAAACATTTAAATCGGCATCTATGTTAGAATTGCCAAATCTTTCTGAATTGATTTGGAGGGTTCCGATTAGGTTCAGAGAGATTAAAGTGTCCTCTGATTCGATTCAGCCACTGAATTGGGCCAAATCTCTGCCAAATTGAATCGGGGATCAAAGCTTTGCATAGCCCTATCAGGCACTCTCTGAAGAGTTAGTTTCACACAAAACATGCCCGCAGTTAGCGTGGTAGTCATTATGTGTCCCTTTTACTGAGTAGCTCAGTGTTTAGAGCTCTGGACTTGGCTCCTGGTCTCAACAAAGAAAAACTGTAGTCTAGAAACAAACTATGATACAAGTAATATAATGAAATATGGCTTTTATATGAGTATCTCTTTATATAAATACAGGGAGGATATTGTTTGATCAACATGCTAGCACTGAAGATGACATTTTGTTCCATACCTCACCCACTGCATAAACCTTCAGAAGACTCCAGTTCACCTGAAAGAAAAAATGTAGATGAGATTAGCTTGATTATTTTTGTAGTAATAGAAAGGCATTTATTTACCTGTGTATACTCTTACCCTGTGGTTTATGAAAGCATATTCTTCCTCCACAGGTTAGCTTTCATTTATCATGGGGTTAGAAAGGGCACATAGGCAGTTACCACAGAGTAGTTGACATGTTATAAATACCCTGTCCTGTGTGTACGTTCCTTGAGATTGCTGATAATGGAAGAAGCTAAACACATATCAGTATTGTTCATCCATCACTACAGTAATGATATTTTCATGCTAGTGCAGTTCACACTGAAGTTTGTTGCCCTTGGGAGTGGCATTTACACACGTACCCAGAACTGCAGCACACTGAGTTGGGTCAAAGCAGCCCCGGCTGTCAGGAAGCCTGGAGGTTCAGCCTGCCAGCCCAGAGCTGCTCTGCAGCACATCCCATGCCCCAGCTCAGTCTGTCTGGTAGGGCTGTGCAAAGTTTCAGTCCCTGAATCATTTCAATGGAGATTAGGCCCACAGGAGCGTGGGGAGGGGGTCCTGTGAGCTCCCCAGCAGACCTAGAAGTACTTCCAGGTTCACTTCTGAGCACACAGGGGTGCTTCCCCCTGCTCCTGTGGGATGCTCCATCTGCCTCAGCATCACAGCATTCACAAGCCACGCTGATACCTCAAGGTGTGTAGAAAAAACATTTAAAACTGTCTATGTCCAAATCGCCGATTCTCTGAATCGGCATTGAATCTTCAGTTTTGGATTCGGCCGAATTGAATTGGGAACAGTGATCTGAATCGACGAATTGAGTCATTGTCCCCGGTTCAGGCTGAATCTGAATTGAATAGGTCCCACTTTGCACACCCCTAATGTCCTGGTGCATGAGGGGGCTACAGTGCATGGCTAGCCAGCGGGCAGCCCTTGTACTGTAGTACCCTGTTGCCCCAACCACTGTCTACATGTGCATTGTGGTGTACTAAACTCGACTGTTGGATAGTACATGTCCCAGGCAATACTATCATACAGCAGAGAATTAATTTACTGAGCCCTAATAGGTGTAGGTGGTGACAATTTACTGCAGTGTTTATTAGTCATCTCCACAATAAAACACATGTAAATGCACCTTCTTAGTTCTCATAGGTATGATGGCTAAATAGGTTTTAAGGAGGGAGAATAATGAAGTGAGGAAGGATGCTTGATCAGCAGGTTTGAAGAGTAGTGGGAAGAGAATATGTTATAACAAATTTTAAACCTATAAAAAATTGGTAGTTTATCCATTGGTCATAGGTTCAGGTCAGCTCCTGTTTCACACAAATGAGCTTATCAAACCCTAATGACAGAAATTACTTATAGCTTATGTAATATTACTCGATGTGGATACATCTGAAATAGGCCTTGATGATAGCAGCTACCCACCCTGATTTGAAAGCTGTCCTACAAATCTTCCAACTCCAATCCTACAAATTGGGCTTTGAATCAGCAGCAATTTTATTTGAGAGTTACCATATTACAATCAATTTTGATACATAAATGCAACTACTTGCCCTTAGAAAAATTGATATAAACATTGGAGAGAGAGACTAGCATTTTAGGACTAGGAATTTGCATAGATAGATAATCTGACTTTAGAAAATATTTCTAAACTGGGAATGGTGAGAAACTAATAAGATTAAATTATGCATTGACTAGGTCATCTGATGCATGCTTTCAGCCAAATTTGATGGTCAGAGGACCAGATGGCTAGCCACAAACAAATTTAAACTGGAGAACCATTTTTGGCACATGGACAATAATGAAATAGTTATTAAAGAATTAAAGGTAACTAACTATTTCTGCCTAACAAGATGAGTATAAAAATAGAAGTATTATATTTGCAATACAGATATATGCAGATTTTTTTCCTTAAAAAGAAGGTAACCCAGTATTTATTTTCAAGACTATGGAGCTTAACATGGCATCTGATGCTGTTTCTGTTTTTACTGTCTGGATTTAGGGGTGTTGGCATTAGAAGCCAAAGATAAATCAAATCATCTGGAAGACATTTGGAAAATCTGGGCTGGTATAGCATATAACCTTTTTAAAAATTCATGGGCCCATATTACCCCAAAGATGTATGAATCTTTGGCAATTCTTGATTTATCAAATTGACTGGTCATCCTGGTATCTGGTCCAATATATTCCTCTCTTCAACTCATATAATATAAAGCAAAAAATAAAAGTAAAAATCTCTTAATTAAAAAAAAAAAATAATAATTTCCATTATTAACATCAGAAAGGTTTCTTATGGCCAGACAGTCTACAGGCATTTATCTTCAGGATAGTAAAGTGTACAGTAAATGATGTAAAGGTAATAAATAAATTTGAAGATATTAATTGAAGGTAGATGGAGGCTTAAGTCTCACCTTGGTAAGGAACAGTGCGTAGTTTTATGGTTCTTAAGCAATACAGGGAAGAAATGATGACTTTGGCTTTTCCCTTGTACCAGTGTGGTATAACTTGATATATCCCTTTTGACAGGGTGATGATATGACCTCATGATATTAATTCTGTTCTGATGGTTAACTTGTTGAGGGGCCAGTGGAAGTCCATCACACCTCATTGACTATTTGTATTGGAGGGAAGCACTGGTTCAGTGGAACAAATACAAGAACAGTCATTTCATCTCTGCAGCTAGTTCTCTGTATAAATGGTACTGAAGGCAGCCAGGACTCAAGTGGAAAAGGCCTTTGTAATTCAAAGTCAACATAACGAATTGCACTCACAACTGCAATGAAGCATTACACTCTAGGCAATGTGTAATACGTTTTATGCAAACGATACTATGGGAAAGTAGTCAACTGTATATAATCTGAATCTGCAGAATGTAAGTGGTCCTTACCTGCAGCAAAGGTAATGAGATGCAAATCTGTAGAATATATATTGAATGGGAACTTCATGGAAACTGTTTATGTATTAAATGGCAGCTGATAGAGAATATGATCTGAGCCCTAGAGATACAGGTAGAAATGTTGATAAATTTGTAGACATGAAGAAGAGAGAAGATTTGCATTCACCTACTCCTCCAGAGGGCCTGGATGATGGGGCAAGAAGACTAATCCCTGGAAAACAAGGGCATGTTGGAGGAAGAAAAGTGTCTAGTGGAGAACAAACAAGGTTAAAGAACAGGTTTACTGCATAAGAATGCAATTAATAATGATAAAGCACATTTATTCTTTGAAGTTATAGCTGATAGACTTCTGTACCAAATATCACTGAATCAATAGGTGATGTTATTTTAGATTGTGATGGTAGGTAGCAGGGATCTCACAGAAGAGCTGGGAAAGCTAAATAACCTTTGAAGTGATTGTGAACCGGTTCTGTTTAAATAAAAGGGAACAAGAATAAACCAGTGAGTAACTGAGCTTTTCTATTTTAAAAGGGCAGACTTTGGGAAACTAGTTAGTAAAGTTAGTTACACCAAAGAGCTCAGGGATTTAAATGTGGAGGAAGGTTGGAATATCTTAAAGCCAAAGATACTTGGATCCTAAAAAGAGATAAAATACATGCAGTGATGGGCTCCAGACTAATAACCACCTAAATTAAGGCTATTAGGAATGATCTGAGATCCTACAGTGAACTAAAGAGTGACAAGCACATAGCACCCCATTGCTGCTCCCCAAAACCTAAGCTTGGAAGGAAGAAAGTGTAGGGATAAAATGAAAATTGCAAAAATGTCACGCTGATTTAGAACTTGCAAGAGATAATAAAGAAGATGGGGAGGGGGAATTGTTTAGCCCTGTATGTAGAACAAAAAGTACATGGCATCAACAGGGAGTGAAGACAGAATCAAAATTTAATATTGTATGAATAATAGCCAAAAAGCCAACAAATGTTTTGCCTCCCTTTTTAATAAGGAGGATGATTCTGAATATTGGGGCTAAATTACCCAACTAAGACAGAAGCAGAACTCAGAGTCCCAAATATGCTGTCCTTTTTGGTAGGTAAGTCACACTTGTATGTGGCTAAAGTAAACATTTGAGTTTACTTAATGGATTTTAGATCCTATGCCTCCTTGAGCAACTTGCTTTACCACCTGAGCATGCTACTACAAATAGTGACTGCTTGACAGACTCCATATTTTAGCCCAATAGCCTAGTAATTAGGAGCAGCATTCAAATTACAAAATTGGGCTGCCCATCACAATGCCCTAATAAAATTAGAAATCCCACAGGTTATTTTATAATCTTACAGGGGGGTCTCCTTTTTTTGTGGGGGGTCTCAGCACCTCCCTCCCCAAGCTCCTCCATAATTCAAACCCTGATTAGGACACTTGTTCAGATGGTGAGGAGACCCAGAATCTAGACTTCTCTCATCCAGCAAGACATTAGACATAACTCTTACTTCTCAGAAATGTGTCCCAACCTATTAAGACATGGGTTAAGCTTTGCCAAGAGCACCCTCCACTGCTCCTAGTGATGCTAGCCTATTGAAGAAGGGAAGATATATGTAGGAAGCCAGTGAGAAGGAGTTTTCAGTATTACAATTCAGGGCTTATTTGCCTAGATACTACTTAAATACCACTTTAGATACCTTAGGGTATATCTGTATGCTGTAAGGCAGTGCATGTACAAGTTCCAGATTTAATAGTAGTTCTAGAACTGGATTTAATGCAATTCTATGACTGAGCTAACAGCTTTCCTAAGAAACAAGTCTTAAGCTGGACACAGTGCTACACTAATATGGATAAACTGCTTTGGGTTCCATAGATGGAGTGTTCAGCACGGGTAACTCTGCATGGCACTGAAAAGAGCTGTGTGGACAAACCAAAGTTTTTCTTTGGACTTGCCCCAAACTGCTTTACAGACCCTGTTAATAAACCCAAAGAACTACTTCCCTATTAGTTGAGGAAGCACTGGAGAAGTTGGAGGATGAGTTATCTGGTTCCACTAAGCTTTGTTCATTGCAGGACCTCTAGTCAAGTAGACGTATTCAGCTAAGAAGGATCTGATCACAAAGCTTCTGCTTGTCCAGTTTTCTCCAGCTATGTCTCTTAGGCAAATTGTAGTGCTGCTATGCCAACAAACATAATTCAAAACCAGCACTGTTCCTCAGATAAATAGTTACTTTGAGCTGATGAAGTGGAAGCTATGTAGTGTATCGGAGTACTACTACTGTATAGAGTACAGCTACTTTAAACAACTTGCCCACAGCCCCAGCTAAGAGAGAATCTGAGGTGCAGCCAGGAACCAAATTTCTGGCTTCCCGTGCAGTGCTATAGCCATAAGACAATTTTATTGAATCCAGATATACCATATCTAGGCTCCCATAAGTTACTGATTTGCAGCTTTGCTTGCATGGGTCCTTACTTGCACCCTTGCAGTCCTTTCTTCAATCATGTCTCTTTCTCTTTTTCTCTTCTATTGCAGCTTTTTTGTGTCCTACCATTTGTTTCCTGTCTTTTACCTTTCCATTTTACTAGTTCCCAGTTTACTAGTTTTCTCCCCCACATAATCTCTTCGCTTTTTTTTTTTTCTGACTTTCATGTCCTCTTTTCCACTTTCTTTCCCTGCTTTGCCTCATTTATTATCTTTGCCTACTAAATCTCCCCTTCTGTCCACCTTTCTGTCTCTCATTAATACATTTGCACCTTTTACTTTCCACATTAGTCCACCATATCTTCCTTTTATCTTTGCTTTTCTTTCTTTTTTCCTTGCTTCTTGCTCCCATGTAGCAGTGCAACAGGGTGGGAGACCAAACCACCTTCAAACCTTAATGCTTCTGGCTTAGCAGAATTAAATTATTGTCATAGCATTTTAAGATGTTGAAAAAAACTGATTAAGCATGGAAGAAGCAAATGCCTGCAATGGTAGCCTCTCTGTTTATCTACAATATATCATTCAGAAGGAGAAAAGTGAGGTGTTAAAGGATCGCTCATTTATTGAATGTTTGTACTAATGACTAGGGGAAGTGAGATAAAGGATTACTGTCAAAGTTACTGTGGGGTAGTGTTTTCCATATTCATAAAGATGACTTATTGATTTACTGTTACAGTCTATTCTGAAGTTAATTCTATTTACCCTAGTCTTCTAACAATGCTTTTGCTAGTCTTATATCCAGACTCAATGATTGTGAAAGGGGATGTATTTCTTCCTAAGGGCTTTCCAGAAAGGTTTTTATTTTTGTTTACTCCAGGTTTTTTATGTGGTGGCATTTGTTAAGATAAAGGCCTAGACATTTAGATCAGAACTTGTTACTCTCAGAGTCCCTTGCAAAAGGTATATGTAAGTATAATATGTTAGCACATGGAAAAGATGAAATTACAACCTGTATAATGAATCAAAGCCTACTCATGATCTCCTTAGTAGTTCAATATATGGTAAAAGTAGTTAATCTTGGAACAATATAGATTTTGCCTAAGCTAGTAAATAGTTGATTCAGTTCCCTAGAGTCTGTGAAATCTATGACTGGAAGGGACCTCAGAAGATCATCGAATCCAGCCTCCTGCCCCAGGGGCAGGAAGTCAGCTGGGGTCATAGGATCCCAGCAAGATAAACATCTAAATTTCTCTTGAAGGCATTCAGAGTACATGCTTGAACCACCTCCAGTGGCAGGCTATTCCGGACCTTGGGGGCTCGGACAGTAAAGACATTTTTCTTTGTGTCCAGCCTGAAATGGTCTTGCAGGAGTTTATAACCGTTCAACCTTGTCATCCCTTGGGGCGCTCTGGTGAAAAAACGTTCCCTCAGATCCTGATGGACACCTCTTATAAACTTACAGGTGGCCATCAAATCACCCCTGAGCCTGCGCTTTTCCAGGCTGAAGAGACCCATAGCTCTCAGCCTGTCACCATAAGGTCTGTTTTCCTTACCTCTGATCATGCACGTGGCTCTTCTCTGGACTCTCTCAAGCTTCTCCACATCCTTTTTTGAATTATGGAGCCCAAAACTGGATGCAGTACTCCAACTGTGGCCTCACCAAGGCCGAGTCCCATGAGAGAATGACATCCTGGGATTTGCTTGTGAAGCATCTATGGATGCAAGAAAGCATTTTGCTCACTTTACTAGCTGCAGCATCACATTGAAGGCTCATGTTCATTTTGTAATCAATCATGACCCTCAAGTCCCTTTCATCTGTAGTGCTAGCCAGCATAGCACTGCCAAGCCTGTAAGGATGCCACAGGTTTTTCCTCCCAAGGTGGAGAACCTTGCATTTTTCAGTGTTAAACACCATCGGGTTCTTGTCCGCCCATTTCCTGAGCCTGTCAAGGTCAGCCTGGATCGTCCTCCTGTTCTCAGGTGTGGATGCATTACCCCAAAGTTCAGTATCATCAGTGAACTTGGCCAGTCTGCTTCTGACTCCAGTGTCCACATCATTAATGAAGGTGTTGAACAATATAGATCCAAGGATACAGCCTTGAGGGACCCACTGGTTACAGGGCACCATGATGATTGACTTCCATCAACCACTACCCTCTGGGTCTGATCACAGAGCCAATTCCCCAGCCAGCAGATTGTGGTGGACCCAAGGCCGCAGTTGGCCAGTTTTTCCAAGAGGTGATCATGGGATACCAAATCAAAGGCTTTTTTGAAGTCAAGATATATGACATCAATCTCTTCTCCCTTGTCCAGGTGATAGGTCACCTGGTCATAAAAGGAAATAAGATTGGTCAAGCAAGACCTACCCGCAACAAACCTGTGCTGGCTAACCCTTGGGATGTTGGCATCAGCCAGCCCATTAAGAATGGCCTCTTTGATGATCTTTTCTAAGACCTTCCCTGGGATAGAGGTCAGGCTGATGGGCCTGTAATTTGCCGGATCCACTTTCCTCCCTTCCTTGAAGATAGGCACCACATTGGCTTTTTTCCAATCTTTGGGTACTTCACCAGAGCACCAGGAGTTCTCAAAGATCTGTGCCAGGGGCTGAGCTATGATGCTAGCCAGCGCCTTGAGTACCCTGGGGTGTAGATTATTGGGGCCGGCTGACTTGAAGGTGTCCCTCCTCTCAAGGTGTTCCTTCACGAAGTCAGAATTGATGGAGGGCAAGGAATCTCCCTCACCTGGGCGCCTCTGTCCTGTAATGGGCAGGGGCATCCCATGGGACTGATGAAA
Organism: Alligator sinensis; assembly: GCF_000455745.1. NCBI lineage: Eukaryota > Metazoa > Chordata > Crocodylia > Alligatoridae > Alligator > Alligator sinensis. The sequence goes on from NW_005842949.1 coordinate 434,497, forward strand.
GACCGATGCAAAGTACCCATTTAGTAGGTTGGCTTTTTCCTGGGCATCAGTCGTCCCATCTGGTTTAGCAGGGGTCCAATGTTGCCCTTGCTTTTCCTCTGGCTCCCCACATAGCTAAAGAAGGACTTTTTATTATCTTTGATACTAGTAGCCATTTGGAGTTCAGTTGCAGCCTTGGTTGTCCTGGTTTGCTCCCTGCAGGTCTGGACCAGTGCAGAGTATTCCTTCTTGGAGATGGATACCATCCTCCATCCTTTGTAGGTCTTTCTTTTTACATGCAGGAGGTCCGCTAGTTCCTTGCTGAGCCAAGAGGGTTGCTGTGCCCTCTTGCTGCCTTTCCTCCAAGACAGAATAGCCTTAGCTTGTGCATCTAGGATTGCTCATTTGAGGAGCAACCACTCTTCCTGAATTCCCTTCCCCTCGGGGTCATGGTCCCTTAGGGCCTCACTGACAAGCCTCCAGACCTGTCAAAGTCGGCTTTCCTGAAGTCAAGGACTTCTGTATTGCTGACTGACTTGCCAGCTTTATGGCGGATGGTGAAGGTGATTGGGTCATGTCACCCAGCTTCCCTTCAATCATTAGGTCACTGATTAGGTTGTCCCTGGTTGCCAGTACCAGGTCAAGCAGCGCTTTACCTCTCATTGGCTCGTAAACTTCTTGAGTCAGAGGTCATCCACGCATGAGAGGAAGCTTTGTAAGCACTCAGATTTGGCCAAGCGCTCTTCCCATGAGATGTCTGGGTAGTTGAAGTCTCCCATGATGACCATGGACTGGGAGCATGTGGCCTCAGCCAATTCTCTGGTGAGCTCCTGGTCAAGCTCTTGACTGTGGGTGGGAGGTCTGTAGTAGACTCTCACTATTGTGTCCCCTGTGCCATGTTCCCCATGGATTTTAACCCAGAGGGTCTCTAGTCATCCACCCTGGCTGCCAATATTGGCTTGCAGGGACACAAGTCTCCTTGACAGAGCTACACCCCTGCCCCGTTTGTCCACTTGATCTCTCCTGTACAGGTTATAGCCATCTATATCTATGGTCCAGTCATGGGTGGAGTCCCACCAGGTCTCCGTTATCCCTATGACATTTTAATTATTTGTGTTAAGCAGGAGGACAAGTTCCTCCTGTTTATTCCCCAAGCTCCTGGCATTTGTGTACAGTCACACAAGTGTCCCCTTGGGGGCCCTTGTCTTGCCTACAGATTGTTCTAGGCCTGGGGCAGGGGTAGGCTCCCTTAAGTGCCTTGGCCTGCTGGCTTTGCAAGGGTTGCTCAGTGGGCCAGCAGTGGTGGTAGTCTCCCCTTCCCCCAGCAGGCTTAGTTTAAAGTCTAGTGGAGGAGGTCAGCCAGTCTGGCTGAGAAGAGCCTTCTCCCCAATCTGTAGTGAATATCATGATGAGGACTTCAGAAATACTTGCCTTCCAAATTTCATACAGATAGGAACTAAAAATGGTGTTTTGCCATTCGGCACCACTGTCAGTTTAATCTTTATGGGTCTTCCTCCAGCGTTGTAATTTGTGGCCCATGAACATTTTCTACTTGGATCTATACAAGGATCATCTATACAAGTTGTTGTTTTGAACTGCTTGCCCCACATGTATGCAAGCAAGGTCCTAGGAATTCAAACAGCAGATGAGCCAAATAGATTTTATTAAAAATTGTGCTACTGACCCCATGTGGAAAGGACCACAGATAACAGACAGCTAACGTTGTCACTAACTGCACTGGTTATGTGTTACTTTAAACCGAAACAAACTTAAATATCTTCAGATTTGTAGGATTTGTCACTTTTGGTGCCTATATGTTGTCAACATCCCTTGGTGGGGAGCCATGAAAAGACCTGAATGCTTTGGGCTATATTCTGAAATCCTTAGTCACTGGTGCCATACATTTCAAAGGCAGATGTTCTTAAAGATTGACTTAAAATGCTTGACATTTCATCCTGTGCATGGAAAGAAATTTTGCTTGGAGGACAGTTGGCATGCTCTTTCACTTCCTGCCCACCCACCACCACTTTGTGCATCCACTCCATGGAACTTCCACTTTCACCGAGTGCAGGGGATTTGGCTGAGATCCAGAAGAGCAGGAGAACCATTTAGACTCCTCAATTTCTCTGCTACACTGCATGCACAGGGAAGGGCTAAAATTTTTGCCATTTGCTCTGCACTACAGTATGACTCCTTTGTGTCTACACATGTGCTTTCATGAACACTAGCCTACTTTAGTGCACATTAAAGTGTCACACATGTTATTTAGTAAATATGCAGTAAAATAGGCTAATGTACATTAAGCATAACTAAAAACCCATGCTCTGTAGTTAATGTGCATTAAGACAGGCTAATGTGCTGTTTCCTAATACCTCGCAATGGAGGTACTAAATTTAATGCATATTAACTAAAGCATGACAAAGAATCTGTAGATGTGTCCCTTGAGTCTGGCCACAAGTTCTCAGAAGGAGTGAAGAATGCAAGCTTTTGATAGGGAGACGGAAAGCTCAAGTACATAATTACTATATGTTCTTCAGGATACTACAGTCGGAGCTGTAGGGCAGAAGACAACACACAAGATCCCCCTGAGATCCATAGCTTAAGGAAGTATACCACATTCTCTAACAGAAAAATGAGGAGGAAACACCATGCAAGAGTACTTGTGTAGTTTTCTCTTATCCTATGCACAAATAATTCAGGTTTAAAAGACTGGGTGTCTAAGTGAAGATTTAGCCTTTTAATTACTATTTACAGAATTGCAAGTTGGGACGAGCAGAACCCTTACTGAGTTGATTATTCTATCAGTTTCCTAGGATCCCACATTGCTTCAGTAAAGAGAGTAGCAGTCATGTAATTGAGGGGGGGATGACTAGGGGAACAGCCCCGAGTGCTGCCTTTGTGGGGAAGGAAGTGCAAAAATAGCTGCTACCACAGTGGTGGCTGAGTTCTTTGTGGCAATCGGCACAGTGGTAGCCATCACATACATCACAGCTGCCCTAGCACAGACCTGCCCTGCTATACCTCTGGAAAGTAGTCTTCTCTTTTTCAGTGTTTGTCAGTTCCAGCAGAACATGCAGTCCTGCATTTGACCTTCACTTTCTTAGTGTCTGTTTCACTTTAAAAGCTCTTACTATATATGAGTCAATTGCTGAATTCACCAGTGGCATATGGGTGAGATTGAGAGAGTTGTTTTCAAACACCGTTTTATCTCAATCATGTATTCAAAGAAGCCAAAGGAAGATACAGTGCATGCTACTGTCATTTTGGCCCACCTTATCCAAAGGAAAACTTCTAGAAAGGGTTTAGCTCTTTCTGCATTTCAAAATATGCAGGTAGAATTTAATATAGAAACTCAGGGGCTCTCTCCTATTCAATAGATATGTAATCCTCATTAACATGCTTTTCTTGAGCTTTTGTTTCTAAAACCCACATTACTACCACCTCCTTTACTGAAGCAATGTAACTGAGGGAGGACAACTAGGGCAGCACCCCTGAGAGCTCTCTTTGTGGGAAAAGGAGGTGCAAAAATAGCTGCTACTGCAGTGGTGGCTGACTTTATTGTTGCAATCAGTGCAGTAGCAGCCAGCACTATCGCATGCTGTGCTCTGAACATGTGCAGATGTTCAATGGATTGGGCTAATCCATGTCCAGTCTAATTTAGTGCACCTTTCAAATTACTTTTTTGTTCTTTCTCTTTCTTTTCTTTCTCTCCCAATTTAACCTCCCTGAAAGTCTGCGGGAGGTGGGATTAGAGTGCTTGAAAGACTGTAAAAAAAGGTGATTAATAGGATAAGGAAGATATGATAACAATAGCCAAAAATCTTACAGAAGGACGGATCTCAAATGTGTGGAAAGAAGTGACAGATTAATAGCTTGAAAGGAGAACATACAGATATTCCATATCATCATCCATATGATATTCTTCCTGTGAGGGGCATTCGGCATAAATGCGGTTTGGTAAGATTGGCAGTATGCCTGAGAGACAGATGTCGGGCTGAAGAATATGTATCGCTTGTATTTTGGGACTGCCCTTTTGTGCAAGGACTACAGGAGTGGGTGCGTCAATTTTTGAGGGCGATCAATATGAACTGCGGCTTAACATATGGAATTGTGTTGTATGGGTTAGTGCCCAAAGGACTGGAGTCACGGAGATGGAGAACCATACTACTTTGTATGATTAATAGCAATATGGAAGGTCAAAACACTACTGTTTGGTCAAGGGAATTGGTTTTCAGCAGAAGTTTTGGATTTGGCAATATATGAATTGAAATATTATGTGGATGAGATGGGGAAAGGAGAAGGCAAAGAAGTGATGGAGGAAAAAAGAATGGTGGTGCTTCTTCCAAAATGACAAAGGGACGTGAAAGTTGTTGCTTTCTCCTGGGTTGTGGCATCTCATGAGAGGTTAGTGTCAAAGGATATAATAAAAACAAGGTATTTTTGGTGGTGGAGTTTGTCAAGTGTTGTGTTCCTATAGCTTCTTTTAGTTGTTTTGTCTTTAAAAAATAAGAATAATAAAGAAAAGGTTCCCATCAGCATTTTGGCACTGGGGAGGGTGTTAGATCTTGCTCCAGCCTCTGAGTACCAGTCTGGTATTGCAGTACCTCCAGGCCCAGTGCATGAGTGTACACACACCTATCAGTCTGTTTGCCCAATATGGGCCATGTGTTTTATAGTTAAGCTCAGTCTTGGATGCATTTTAATCAGTTTCTTAATTGGTTTCTATTGCTGGGCACACTCTGCTTTTGGCAGCAGTTTAATGATAGACAATGTATTTAATGAGGTTTCCTTGTATATGAATGTAAGACGAGGGGATTTTTTCCCCCATGCTGCTTGAGTGGGGGGGAAATCTTCATCGTGTATTCAAGTAAATCAAGTAGTACCAATGCCCCAAATCCTACGTTACTTAGCAGACTTCGGGTTCTGTTTCTTCCAAGCTAGCATAGCCAGGCTTAGGAAGGAATCCCGCAGGAAGTTGTGGGGCATCCTTTCCATGCTGCGAGAACTGTGGCTCCAGTTTCTGCAGCAGCACATGTTGTGATACCCAGTGACAGCATGCTGCCCTGTGGGTTCAGCTCCAGCCTGCTCAGCCCACATAATGTTAAGGCAATTAATGTGATATTAATTGTCTTACTGCACAGTAAGGCAGGTAACTAACTGGGCATAAATTTGATTCCTGCATCAAGCAGGTATCAAATTTACACACAACTCAGCATACACTGCCATACTTACTGTGCGGTATGGACTTGCATGTGTAGAAGCGCCCACACTGCACAGTAATTTTTAGGTTACTGCTCATTAACTGCGCACTTGTAGACATGCCCTTTTGTGGCATCTCCTCCACTATCATACATTCTGATTCAACATCTTCCCTACTCTCCCTTTCCTGTGTCTGCTTCTCCTCTGTAGCTCTAGCGTTATTTGCGAAGGACAATGGGCATTTCTGCTGTAAGTAACCCTATTCCCTACAAATAACGCGCTTCACTACTTCTTGGCACTCTGCCACCCTGTGACTTTTCCTGTCACATCTGTAGCATGTTGTGTTCTGACAGTATGCAGCCAGAAGTTCTCCCTGTCCATCCTTGCTACAGAGTTTAGGCTGTCCAAAATGCGTTGTAAATCCTCAGTGTGGCCCTATTTGGATTACTGGTGCATTATCCCACCAGGACTCCCTCATCCACCCTCATTACCTTCTTGACTCCAATACAAAATTTCTCAATTTTTGGTTGGGAAAGGCAAAAAGATCGATCATTCAAATGTTCCACTTAAACATCTGAAATTTCAAAAAATATGTTCTGTCAATTAATATCTATTCATCAGCCAACTTCTCTTTTTTCTCCTTCCCCTGTTAATGATGCTCTTATTTGAAGCTGGAGATTACCTGCTGCTCTGTGTCTTGCTTCCTCCCATTGCCTTTCTCTTTGTGGGTCTGGCTTATTTCTCCCATGAGTCTTCTTCCCTTTTAATCACTGTTTTGTTCCTCATTTTTCTTTTGCCTTCCTTTCCTCATCTTCTGTTCTTCCTGCCAACTGGAATTTTCCCTCATTGCTTCCTTCAGTAAAGCCTCCTCCAAAACCACCCGTACCACCACACCTTTCTTTCCTGCCTTCTTTCATCTTGCTCTTCCCCACCTTCATCCATCCTCCATCAGGCTCTTGATCTTCTCCAAGTATATGGTAAACCATGAACCTTGGTATTTTGACTTTCTTAGCTTTCAATTTAACATTCAATCTCTACATAACTAAGATAGAAATCTAGTTAGCAAGTTCATAGTGGTTTTATAACACTTAGCTTTTATCTTGCTTGTTTGCTTGCTTGTTTCTTGTGTTGTGTGTATTATTTTTTTTTTTTTTTTTTTTTTTTTTTAGGGGTTGGAAGCAGTTGCTGGGGGTGCTACCTTGCATCTCTTGCTTTGTTTCTTTCATGTCTAGTGGTAGCAAAAGAGAACAGTCTATTTACTATTACAATCATTGGCTGTGTCTATAAAAGTGCTGTACTGTACAGTAGACTAACTCACTGCACAGTAAAGTGCCACTGTCTACATTTGCATGGCTATTGGGCTGCTGTAGAGTAATTTAAAATGCTGTGAAATAGTACCTGTGTTTGATGGGACTATCTGATGGTGGAGTAAATTACTACATTTAAATGCACATGTAGACAGTGGCATGAGGATTAGTTTACTCCAGCTCAAATTGCATTAGAATGTATTTAGTTGCATTAATTGCGTGTGTAAACCTGCCCTTCCTTCTCGTCAGGTTACTAAACAGTGGGCATATCAGAAGCTGCAGTGGTGCCCTGGTCATTCGCATAAGTTATTGGAAGACTGTTCACTTTTAATATCAAAATGATACTTCTATGAATCTAACTGGCATTGAGTTGGACCCAGGGAGAGATGAAAGACCTGCTACCATTCTCTATTTGATGACAGAAGACTGAGATAAGTAATTACTTATCTCAGTCTTCTGTCATCAAATAGAGAATGGTAGCATCTGGATTATACTGTAATAATCCCTTTAATTTAGCATAAAATATGCTGTTTTTAGGTAAATGACTTTTTTGAGCAACAATCATTGGAAATGATCCCTGGCCACTACCACTTTTTTGTTTTTTTTAAAATTTTTTTAATGCCTAATATTTGAGCTAAAACAGGAAACATTTCTCTCTCTCTCTCTCTCTCCTTTTTTTTTTTTTTTTTGTCCTTTTTCTTTTCTCTCTCTTATCCCTGTACTTGCTCTGAGATATGAAAGACAGGGTCAATAGTATTACCTTCTGTTAAAGGTGTCTGACAGGTCATTTTGGAAGGCCTAGGTTTCAGCTGTTTGTACATTTTCCTAATTTTAACTCTTTTGCAGCTGAAATTTTCCATGCTAGTTTTTCTACTACTGTTTTCTCTCTGTTCTCTCTTGACCAGTGCAGTTCTCTGCACATGACTGCTGTCTTGGAGAGTTGCTTGTGCTGCTGCTACAGCCAATGTGTTCTCTTGGAGATCTCAATATTTCACAAATTGACCCCAGGTTTGGTTTGTTCACAAAAGCTTTGGCCAGGTTTACCTACATAGCACTACTCCCTAACATGCCTGTCTAAAGGTTTACAAGACACTGTTGGTAAGACACAGGCAAAACTTACATATAGTGTTCCCTAGGCCTAATACACAGGGTTGCCAACTGTCCATAAACTTACAGATTGTCCACAAAAATCCAGGTTAAAAACACCAGTCAGAAAAGTCCATTAAAAAAAAAAATTGAGCAACCTGTGCATGGCAGGAGGCAAGATTGTGGGACTGAGCATCAGATCGCATCATGCCATATTGCCAGCACAGGAGAAGCCCCAATCAGCTGATGGGGGCGGCTCCCAGCCAGGGAAGCGCAGAATGTGGTCCCCCGGCTGGGAGCATCTAATCAACTGACCAGTACTCCCAAGCTCTGGAGCACACCAGAGTCTTGAAGGGCTCTGGTGTGCTCTAGAGAATGGGACTGCTGGCCACAAGTTTAATTAAAGGTGCAATAGGACCTTTGTATAATAACTTTGTGGCTTATTCCTTATTTTATCACACCATTAATTAAATGAACAGGTGGCCACGTCACAACTTAGGACATGATTTAACCAGTTAATCATGTGCTAAATGTAACATTTTTCAGGGGCCTGGCCCAGGCCGCCTGGGTGGCTTCAGCAGTCCAAATTTCAGGCTGATACTCATGACTTCTTTAATTCTCTTTATTTGAGAAATAAATGTCAAGAACCATTGGCTACTTAACTTAATTTAAAACCTTTCAAGCTTGCTCTTTGCTTAGCTGAGTTGAATTTATTTGTTTCTTTCCAGACTTAAAGATCTGTCTTGTTTTTCCTTCTCTGCGTTGATAACATTTTCACTATAGTAAACTCGAGGTTGCATTTCTTTGTCTAACAATACTGACGGAGTATTTATTATCTGTTATTAAATGGTGTGAACAAAAATTCCAGTCTATGCTGATGTGGTAAAAAATGCATGTTATCACTCAAACTATGTCAACATCTCTGGATTCATATCCTTGGGATCTGTGGTTAGACCAGACGTTGGTACAATACTTTATTTGCACCTCACTGCAACAAAACTATAGGTTAGTCCCTTCAAAATAACCTCCCTAATGAAGTCAAGTAAAGATCAGATGGTTTTTGATTCTATCTTGTCAGTTTATTTTAGGTGTACACTTGATAGACATTCAAGATGCCTGCTTTCTATAAGAACAAACATAGGGTGACACTGATTAGGCCAGTAGTTCACCTACTTCAGTACCTGCTTTGTTTTTTTAGAAGTTGGCTACAGCCCAAGATACAAGAAACCTTGTACTGAATAGTTGTAGAATGGTTGATAGTTTATTTTAAAATCCATCAATGAGAGGTCCAGATATTTGGTCCTCAAATTGATTTTGGTGAGCTTCAGAGCAGGCGCTGTGTCTGTGTTTGTTTATGATTTGGACAAAAAACAGCATATTCAGCATTAATTTGCAGCTACAAGTAAGTGACAGTCGGTGATTGCAGGGTAAAAAAAAAAGTGGCCATTTCATAAGTTTGGCCTTGCATCCACCTTTTGTAAGGTTTGTAAATATAGCTTGGAATTGCTTAAAATCTTACGCTCTCCGTTCCGAGAGTGCCAAATCCTGGATCTGCCGCTTCAGAAAGCTAAAGGAGGGTGCAGCAGCAGCAACCCAGCCTCCAGGGATGGTGGCACCCACTGATGTGAGCAAACTGGACAGGGGGAGCCTTCCAGACCTTTTCAAAGTCCTGAAAGCAGGTAAGAGTTCCCTTCCATGGTCACAGCCATGTCCTCATTCCACCCCTTCGATCTCCCCCACTCCTCTTCCTGCTCCTTTCCCCTCTGTCCTGGGGGTAGGGGCGTTAGAGCCACAATTTTGTCTGCTCCAATTGGAAATGTGACAGGACAGCAGCAGCAATGGATAGCAGACCTGTCTGCTCCTGCTGGAGCAGGTGTGGGGAGGAAGAACTCCCCTTATGGCCACCACTGGTGCTGCTATCACTCTTGTTCTCCCAGCTGGATACTGTGGGAAAGAGAAGCTTAAAGTCCATTTCAGCATTTTTCAACAACAAAATGTTTTTGAACATCATTGCAATCTCACTTTTCTAAGAGGAATATTACTTGCTAGAGAGTACATATGTTATTAACAATTGGCAAGGGTTAACATGCTTTTTGACAATTTTAGGTCATTTGTCCACATGCATTAATGTTTTCCTTAATTAAGTTTTTATAAGGTTTAATACTATTGAATATTTTTACTTAAAATTAAGTAAAAAGGTGCTCAGTATTACCTCCTATGGTTAAGAGCAGCATTGTGCACTTAAAAGAATCCTCGTGAAGCGTATTTAAATTCCAAAAACAACCTTTTTTTTTTTTTTTTTTTTTTTCCCTTCAAGCTTGCTTTTAACGTTTCTAAGTTTCATTCTCTTTACAGTTCTGGCAATGCTAAGCAGTTCTTTAAAACCCGACTATATTTAAGCAAGCATGAAAGTAGGATTCCAATGGAGCAAAAATGCCCAGTTTTGCTTAAGGAGGTAAATGGACATTTTGATCTTTAAATTTCCCCCTGCAGGTGATCAGTTTTCAGACTGTATTTCAAGCCTCTGGACACTCACTGAAATTATGATTCTCATTTTTGCTTGTAAAGTGTGCAGTTCTTTGCATAATAAATGCTACTTAGACTGCAGGAAAAAATACTGTAGAAAAGTTGGTGCTGGTGCGCTTTGCTATTTTCACAATGTGATTAAGAACAGTAATGTTCTGATAAAACAAAGGTGTGCTTTGACATCAGGAAAATATTGCATAAATCAAAAGAAAGCACTTTACCAATGAATGAGTTAAATCAGAATAAAGTACTTGAATGATGAATTATGTACCTGGGCAGACCTCTATGGGTATGTGGGTCTGTCTGTCTGTCTGTCTGTCTGTCTGTCGTTACTTGCAGGATGGTCATGATTATTTAACTAGTTACAGACTTTCAAAAAATGTCATTGCAATGAAAGGTTCCCTTCAGAGTCTCATTCATATTCTTATTTCCTCAGTGCCATCCAAACAGAAGCATGGGTATCAACCTAAATCTAACATCAGCTTTTAAACCCCAGATTCAAATTTTGTTCAGTAGGAGTTATAATGGAAGGAAAATTCTGTTTCATGGAGTGTTTTGAATTGTCCTTGCTTCAGAACGCTAAACTCTTGTTAGATGCCTAAATTTCCTACATACCGGGCACATCTACATGAGATGTTTACTGTGGAGTTGCCTAACTAGCTGCATAGTAAATGTCTTGGCATCTACATTTCACAACCCTATTAGCCACAGTAGACTAATTGGTTTTGCACAAGGGTAGTAGTTGGAAATACAAGTACTACCCTGCTGCAGAGTTCTTTTGTGTGCAGCAATGCATGTGTAGATGCTGACCTGGCTGGCTGGGGCACAAGGCTGTTTCAGTGCAGGGGTTGCCAGTTGACTAGCCCTACACTGGAGCACACTTGTGCCCAAGGTAGCTCCTCCACAGCACGTTGAGCTAAGTCAGAGCAGCCCAGGCTGGGAGGTGACTCCCTGGACCCATGCCAGCCAGGGATACTCTGACCCAGCTCAACTTGCTGCAGTTTAAATGGCACACCCAGGAGCAATAAACTCTGGTGCAATAAGTGCTGGAGTTTACTGCTTTGAATTAATTGCATATGCAGATGCACCCAGCTTCACTTGGGACTGCACATACTACTAAGCATGCAAACCCATGCCAAAGCAACTTTAGTGTTCACTTTGGAGGCTAACTCCAAGCAAGATTTAAATTGGCGCTGAGTTGCCTACACTCTGGGAGAGTTCCATGGAAAGGTCACACAGGTCATTTAGCAAGGACCATAACTAGTTGATGTTGCCAACACTGATTTCAGATCGAAGAAGTGGTGGTGCTTACCATTTGTCCAGTAGCTCAGTGAATAAGGTGCTTGCCTAGATTCTAGGTCCTCTTCACCACAATGCATAAATGGTGCTGGAAGCAAAGGTTAGAACCCAATGTCTCCCCCCTCATTTTTCTAAGAACCAGACTACAGAGGCAAACTCCCATTTATTGGCTGCCCAGAGGTGAAGTGTAATAATCTTCTGTATTCAGAAGACAACTAATGCAGATGTTCTGAAAAGTGGACCTAGAACTTGTAAACTGCAAGTAACCGAATAGCTTGAGTCTAAGATCCCAAGAGGGCTGGGAGAGCCCCTGTTCTTTAATACTTCCTATTGGCTTCCTGTATGTGCCTCCAGACTTCTGAATCACCTTTTTTAGAGGCACTTCATGCTCCCCATCCTCTGTATAGGGCACCTTGGCTTTTAAACCTGAATTGCTCTTGGTCATCTTTGCTGTCTCTCAATTTACACTACAGGAATTTTACATGTCTGACTGTCATGTGAATCATTTTCATGAGGCAGATGTTCAATTGTTATACAGAACAATTCTTAAGTCGAGGCACTTACAGGGACAGCTTGAATCTAGCCTGAAATTCCATGCTGGTCCATATTCAAATTGTTTTCTCCTCCCTTGTTGCACAATATACGGGAATTAAACATTTATTTACTATAGGTTGCTGAACATGGACAAGAAATATAGCTGGCCCATCTAGTTTGAGTCTCCAGAGCAAAAATTACAGACACATAATACACAACCAAATGTTTAAGAATTCCCTTTCATATCTATATTGGTGTGAAATATCAAAGGACAATATAATCCTGTAATAAAAAATAGTGATGTAGACTAATAAGAGACTGTATGCCATCCATTTGTAAATGAGTTTGAAAGGAGTATGATATTTTATTTTTATTTTTTTTTAATGAAGCCAGAGTATCTATTTGGGAAGTTGCAAACCAAATTCCCAAAGTTGAAAGACAAGTTTTCAAACTTTGTCTTCTTGGATCATTGCTCAGCAGTACAGATGGAGTGAATTAAAAAAGCAAATATACCATAGTAGTGTGTGTGCCTTTGGGAGTATCTGACATTTTGACTGCTTGATATACAGTACACATGTTTGTACTGAAAAGAGAGCATTTGTCTTGCAGTTTTTCTATTTGTAGTATGCATGTTGGGTTGGTCAGATACCAATGTGACAAGGACAATGATTATTATTTTTAACCATAATCTACTTTGTTCTTAAAACTCTGTTCTATGCCACTTTGAATGAAATCATTCACTTCTTTAAGCTACTGGAGCAGTGGCATAATTTTGTGATAGACCAAGAAGAGATGCTGCTGAATAGTGAGATCAGACTGTTTCTATATATCTATATATAAACTAGTTTGTCAATAAAGAATTTTTCATTTTGGTGTTTGAAAAATTTCTGACTTTAAAAGGAATATTACAATGGTGAGTTCTGAACTCAAGGATTGACATGGCAGTTCAGATGCTATTATCATCTGTTTCATAATGTGGGGTCAATGACTACTCAGTGTTCTTCTGTTGTCATCCAGGTCTGATCACCCAGGTTAATAGTCTACACATGAGCAGGCACACTGTAAAGCTATGCCTGAGATGCTCTGTACTTAGTGGTATGTGTTTCATCAGAAAGTTTCTGAGCATACCCTGCGGTAACTGAACCATTCTTATACAGGCAACAGGGTAGAGATGTGGCTGGCAACCTAGAGCAAAGTGGAAGCAGTGACTTCCAGTGGGTGATGCAAATATGCAGCTGCTTGCCAAACTGCTTTTTTTTGTTCCCCTCCAAGTCAGTGCTCAGGAAGGTTGCTCCAAACCCCTCTCTCTTCCCCCAACAAGTTATGCCACTGCTTACAAGCACCTGGCGCTGGAATAATTTAAAATTACAGTTGGTCACAGACCTTTGATTAAGTGTGCCAAACCAGCAGCCCCAGAAACTGGCACAAGAAGCAAGGGGGAGTGCCACTTTTATACAGAAAATCATAGGGGTTAGGGTCACAAGCCAAGAGGCCAAAAGTAGGGAAAAGGTAAAGAAACAAACATCAATACTCAGCACCTTAATTTCTCTCCCACACACCTCTGGATGTATCCCCAAACATGACTTCAGTTCCTAGAGCACTTTAAACAGGCCTGCAGCTGCCTCCAAGTCCAGCTCCTTCAGTCCACATACGTGGCTGACCAAGCTGGTGAGATCTCCAGCTCTGTTGTGTGCTCCTATGTAGGGATGACCAGGTTCCACATGTACTCTGCTCTCTGTTCCCGTTAATCCATCCTCAAGCTTCCTCTTCCTTTTTCTGTTGCCCCCCAGCCCCTGGGGGTTTCTAGGAGTTGCAGTCCAAATTAACAGGCATCACAGCTGTGCAGACTGCCTCCTGGTTCCACCTGCTGTTACAAACATTACATTCACATTACACAAAGAACACGTATTTAGATGATAACGGGCCAATATGCTGTAAATTTGCTTTAAGTATTCAATCTCTTTATGAACTGTTGTTGAATATTGGCTTTTAATTTTTTTTGGAGATATTCATCGGATAACATTTACCTGGGCACCATACTAGGGGTGTGTGAAACGGGCCATATTCAATTCAGATTCAGCCCGAATTGGGGACAGTGATTCAATTCGGTGATTCGGATCACTGTCTCCAATTCAATTCGGCCAAATCTGAATCTGAAGACTTGATGCTGATTCAGAGAATCAATGATTCAGACATAGACACAGCTTTAAATGTGTGTGTGGTTTTTTTTCCACATGCCTCAAGGTACTAGGTGTGGCTTGTGAATGCTGCAATGCTGGGGTGGATTGTACATCCCACAGGAGTGTGTGTGTGTGTGTGTGACATGCTTGTCAGAGAACTTGGAAGTGGAACAGAAACACTTCTGGTCCACTTCAGAGTCTGCCAGAGAGTGTACTGGGAGGCCCCCTGCATCCCCCAACTCAGCAATTGGCCACGGGTGCCCCCCGCCCTCGACTCGGGAGGCACCAGTTGCCAAGCCAGAGGGGTGGGGGGGGGAGGGCAGCATGCTCTCCAGTGGACCAAAAAGTGGATCAGAAATGCTTCTGGTTCACTTCTGGGTCTGCTGATGAGTGTGCTGGGGACCCTTTCTCCCC
>NW_005842949.1:449051-454352 GCF_000455745.1 Alligator sinensis
CCCCCCCCACACACACTTGTGTGCTCCATCCTCCTCAGCATCACAGCATTCATAAGCTACTTGGTACCTGGAGGTATGTAGAAAGACATTTAAAGCTCTGTCTGTTTGAATCACCAAATCTTTCTAATTCTCTCTGAATTGATTTTGGAGGGTTCCAATTCAATTCAGAGAAATTAAAGGGTCTCCTGATTTTGATTTTGATTTGGATATTTGGCCACTGAATAAGGCCAAATCTCTGCCAAATTGAATTGGACTAAAGCTTCACACAGCCCTATACCATACCCATAGTGTCATTCACAAACTTTAAAGAATCTTGGAGAGGGTCCATTTCTCGGCAGATTCTCACAAGGCAGGCATAATTCCTGTCCTGGGAAGGGTATTGAAATGGTACACTTCAGGTCTGTTAACCTAGACATAAAAATATTTTCTAGGTACTCACAGGCCCTTGTTACTCTTCTGAAAAGGACATTTTTAAAAGTTAAAACCATCTACATCTCTTATGGCATACATTGCAAATGGATATTACTGAATTAATTTTGCATTAAGGTTTCTTAAATGAAGTTCAATAAAGAAGCTTGCTGTTGTAGAGAAGCTTATGATGGACAGCAGAGCATATTCAAGGCACTGTGCAACCTCTCTCTTTACTCTTCTCTGTGGGTGCATCTACACATGAGCTTTACTGCAGAGTTGACTAATTAGATCTGCTGTAAAGCTTTACCATCTACATGTGCATCAGAATTGGGGCACAATACATTAATTTACTCTACTGTAGGATAGTATTGTTGGGGACAAGTACTATCCTGTGGTAGAATAAACATGTGAGATTTTCCAGTTGCCATCTATACGTGTGTTTATTGCACCCAGTCAGCCTGGTCAGTGCAGCCAGCTGGGGAGAGGAAGCCTGCAGGGCCGAAACATGACTCTCATTCCTCAGCCACCCAGAGCTGCCACTCAGACCCTGGGGCTGACCCCTGTAATCCCTGCCATCCCAGGTCTGCTCTGCCCTAGCTCAAACTGCTGTGGTCCTGGGCTGGCATCAGGTTTGGAGGTCAGGCTCTGGGTGGTGATGGAGGGTTGTGGAGGGGTTGGCCTGGGCATGAGAGTGTTGAAATTGCAGCGCCATGTGGCTGACCCTCCGAGCCTGCTTCCAGCCTGGCACCATAGCAGTTTGAGGGGTAGGCTTGAGAGGGTTTGCTACATCACTCTGCAGTTTTGCATTCTCTTGCCCTTTGCCAGTACGCAAAGCCTGGGGCTGATACCCTGAGCCTGCTGCCAGCCCAGGGCTGCTCCACCCTACTTCGGCATCAGTATACTGCCATGAGATAGTGGCGTAGGGGGTCTAGCATAGTGACTGCCGTATTTGTATCCATTCATTCATCAGCCTAGGCATGAGCATTTTAGGGAGAAAAGTGACTTGGTAGATCTGTGACTACAAGGATCCACCAACCAATTAAGCAGATTGACATCAATAAGCAATAGCAATATTAATGGACAATTCACTTTAACATGGCAATTGCTATAAGCCCAAATGCTCAGTGCATATGGTACTTTATGAACATATAAAATGACAAAATTGTTGCTTCAACAGAGTACATAGTACAATGCCTTGGAAAAAATAATCTCTTAACAAGAAATGTATGTTCATAGTTCACTGCATTAAGTTTTCTCAATGATAGCCAGAAATGATAATGTTGGTGACTACCACCTAAACCAGCGATTCTTCTTAATCTTGTTTGACTTCAGGTACCCCTCAGAGTCAAGGCAGTCCTAAAAAATGCTAGCTCTTAGTTTTCATTCATTTTTGAATGGAGAAAAATAGAGCAGTTCTTCTGATGTAGAGAAATCAGAAAGACGACAACAGGTCAGAATGGTGTTTTTTTGATACTATTTGAAAAATCTTGGTTTATCTTGTGAATTGTGTGTTTTGAAGTCTGCATACTTAACAGTGTTAATATGGAACGACACCCTGCATCACCCTTAAAAGGATCTCATGGCATGCTGGTTGAGACTCAGTGGCTTACAGAATCTATCTGAAGTTACAGCCGTTAGCCCTGACTTTTAGATATAACTTCCTTTGGTACAAGTTTGTGTAGAAAGCCACAAAAGAATCTTGATTAGATTGTCTGGAAGATACCACAATGCAAATAAATATGATGGAGGAAAAATAAGATGAGCCCAGTTATTTCAGTCACCATGACTCTTGTAGCAATGGAAGCCATAGGAAGGTGATAAGGTATGTCACACAACCCATTGTATGTGACATAAGTAATATAAATTCTATGACTAGTGTCGCTTGGCACCTTGCTGCCAAAGAGGTAAAATTTCTAGTACATGAAGTGGCAGCTGTAGCAGCACTAGAAGCAGGTGAAGCAGCAGCCACAAGGTTTCTTAACACAGAACATTTTAGAGAATTAGATCTGCCATATGTACTGGCAGCAGCTGCAGCAGTAATCTTTGCCATTGACATGTTTTCTGATCTGTCTTGATGGAGCCAGCTGCCACCACTGCTGCCAGCATACTAGATGATGTTGTACTGCCTTATCAGTTTCATCTTTTAGTGAATGGACTCGACTTTTTTTTCCATGTGACAGGATTTAGTAACCTGCTGTTTAGTTTCAGGAATCATCTTTGGGGATTAACAGGCTATTTTATTTTCTGCCTAGTTCTTTACTCTGAGCTAACTCTGTGGACTACTGAGAATAGGAGCATATCTTGTAGTATGAAGTTGACTTCCTGTTCCCTTCTAGATTGGTTGTTGAAAGACATTGCTAAGAGGTTCACAGGGAATTTCATTAGGACTAAAATATACCCCTGAGGCATCATTTAATCCCAAAACAGCAAAATGGAAGGAAATCAAGTCAATGGATCTTTTCAAGGATTAGAGTTCAAGGATTCAGGGGAGTTGGTGTTGGTGATGAACAGCATCAACAAAATAAATTGGATTATTCAGGAACCTGAGCTCATGTTTACAAGGAAAACAAAAGATGAACTGACCTTTTAATCTTGCATGGCATTGTGAATCTATAAAAATGCATGCAGCCCTACCTGCATACCTGGCATCTTATGTTTAGTTCCCTCCTGATTTCAGAAGCAAGGCAGAGAAGTAACAACATCAGGCCTCAATAATACTTCCATTGAAATAACTGAAGTGTATTTCTTGAGGAGAGCTGAAAATTATGAAGGGAAATAAACGTGGAAATTTAAAGTACTGAATGGAAACAGAGGAAGCACCTAGGGCCAGACCATGGTATTATTTACACTGGTGCACATCTGGATTATCTCTTGATTTCATGACTGTAAACAACAATTGAGCTGCAGTGAATTGACAACAGCATAAATAAGTTCACAATTTTGGTCCATAATGTATGGGAAACTGATATCTAGATACAGGCAGCAAGAGGTAAATTGTGCCCTCGCTTATATCCAAGTAACTCCCCCAAAGTCACTAAGTAGCTTCTCTGTCTCCCTAATGCTTTGTAATATTTCTTGTCTCCTTTGTAACACTTTTCTCTCCCTGCCACAACCTTCTGAAGCTCACTCTGAGAAATGGTGATGAACTAACAGAGCAGTGACCTTTCATAATGAGAAATACCATGGGGCTGCCTGTCTCTCAGTATTTTAACTGTTTCCCCAGCAAAAGGATGTTGATGGGAGGCTGCTTTTCACCTGCCTTTCAGTTCAACAATGACAGTCTACAGGCTTTTCTATATATCCTGATTGGATTTATATTTTCATCTAAATAAGAATCAGCCCGATTACTTGTTTCCGCAAACATACAGAAAACAATATGCCTTCTGGTTTACATGTGTAAATCGGGCTGTTGTCAATGGGAACTGTGCATGAATTTCTAAGGCCTAACTGTATCCAAATGACACTAGAGTTAATACCTGCTAGTAGGGTTATTGATAGTGGAGGAGAAAAAAGGGCTGTTTCTACATGTTTTAGGTTTCTGCGGAAGGTACAGAAACCAGAGGAAAACTGAAATACTGTGCAACAGCATATTGTTTACGCATAACTTTTTTTTTTTATGTTGCTGTTTCTGAGAGAAATGCAGATGGGAATGCACCAGAAGATGTGGTGAATGATAACCCTGATCTAACACTTCCCCAAATACAGAAGCAGCAGGTGCTATTAAGAGGCATCTCAGCTATGATGATGTAGGTCCTTGAATATCAAAAATATCCTGTTTTCAGGGCTTGTCCTGATGATTCAGCTGAAGCCACAAAGCCTGGACACAGGAGTCTGGGCTCAGCCTACAAAGTCATGCCTGCTGAAAGTGAACACGGAATAATTAAGCATGTGTGTGCCTGAGGGATCATCCACGTTAGCCCTGTAATGTGATTTCTCATCTATCTTTCTTTCCACCAATGTAAACAGGGTGACTGGCAGCACTGTACCTAGACTCCTGATGGCCTTGAGCAAACTTTTAGTATCGGGCCCCCCTTCACCAGAGATAATGATGATAATAATTGTACAATGGGAAAAAAAATTACCATTTTTGGGCC
Organism: Alligator sinensis; assembly: GCF_000455745.1. Taxonomy (NCBI): domain Eukaryota; kingdom Metazoa; phylum Chordata; order Crocodylia; family Alligatoridae; genus Alligator; species Alligator sinensis. The sequence goes on from NW_005842949.1 coordinate 453,557, forward strand.
CCCTTTCTGTCCAGGCCCCGGGTAGTGGCCTGGCTTGCACATGCCTGTGTCCAGCCCCGGTGACCAGATACGTGGAAACTAGATGTCTCCTAGCTTATGACAGACATTCAACCTCCAGTAAGATTTATTAGAAGAAATGGCTTCATCCCTCCTACTTCCTTCCCTTCACTTTTTTAAAATAGCTTCAGCAATGTTTGTTGTCTTGCTGCATTTCTCAAGGCTGGAGGTAGAAAAAAAGATACAGGCTGCATTTTATTCTCCCACCAAGCAGTCAATGCTGTCAGAGGGCACTTCTGTCTCCCCAACAAAATCTCCACCTCTCTGATGCATATTCCTGTTCCTGGTTTCAAAATCTAGTCACTCTAAGCCCAGCCACTGTGAGTGAGACTGTTAAAAGTAAGGACAGGTATGGGGGTTGTGAGAAACTGAAGAAGAGATGAGGCTGTTGTCTCAGACGGCCGGAGCCGACTTGAGGTGATATACAAATTGCTCGGTCGTTTGGGCGGGCTGGTGAATGGAGAGGCAGACAAAGCGTATTGGTTGCAAAAAGCTTTACTTACGCTGCTAGTAGTCACGACGCAGGTGGTCCAGTTGCTTAAACAACTACACGAGTTGCTCCAGCTGGCAAGGCTCAGGCCAGCGAATCCGTACACGAGTCAGGCCGGCAGGGAAAGGGTACGTCGAAGGATTGCGCTCGGCGACGGGGAGAAGAATCGATAGGTGATCAGGCTATCAATCAGCTCAGCCGCAAGTCAGGAATCTTTAAAGGCACTCTGCAGCGTGCTCAAAGTTCTCC
>NW_005842949.1:454380-463790 GCF_000455745.1 Alligator sinensis
AGGTCCCAAAGAATTTTATAAAGCAAGAAAGCCAATCGCTAGCTGCCACTTAGGAATAATTTAGAACTGGCCAATAGTGGGACACAAATTTGCATGCGAATGGCGGGAACGCTCTTGCACCGGGGTTTTCTGTTGCAGCAGAAAACTTTTGCTGTGCACAGAGACTCTCATGTGGCGGGAAAATTCCATCGGGCCGAGGCACTAAAATCATTGGGTTGTGACAGCTGTAAATATATTGATAGGGGAAAGAGCAGAAGGGAAAATATAGGGTTTGGGGAACAGAAGGGGGTGGGGAGAGAAAGAAGAGGGAATACAACCTGGGAGGCCTGCAAAGGTGGAGATGGGAACAATAGATTACAGTTAGAGGGAAAGACAAAGATGTGAGTAAGAAAAAAAAAAATTGGTAAACTTTGCCTGTTGCACTGTCTCTGCTAGGTGCTGCAGAGCCTGGCAGCAGTATCTTGGCAGCAAATGTCCAAGGCTTCAGAACACATTCTCTATTCTAGTATCCCCAGGTGCTTAGGAAGAGCTATAATATTTTTTTCTCCTTTAAATGTATTGCCTTTATAAAGGAATATAAATACAATACAACGGTCACCTTTAAACTCTTTGTAATTTTACCTTGGGCATTTGCAGTACTGCATATACTTGCATGGAATATTTACAAAACATTGTACACCACTATCTACAAAATTAATGTGTAGTGTTATCAGGCTTCCCCAGGGTAAGGGGATTGCTGGTTATGTAAAAATTCTGGTTACCTGAAAACCCCCAGTTACTAGGCCTGTGTGAATAGGGAAGTATTCAATTTGGATTTGGCTGATTCAGAGGACAGTGATTCAATTCGGAGATTCAGATCACTGTCCTGAATTGATTCAGTCAAATCGGCTTCAGAAGATTCGGCGCTGATTCGGACAGATTCGATTTATTCAGATTGGCCAGGGAGAGGCAGGCACAGCCAGGTGGCTCCTCTAGCTGTACCTGCCTCTTCCCAGGTGGGGGGAGCTGCAGGAGAAGCCCCTATGGCTGCCCTGCCTGGTCCCATTCCCTGCCCGGCCCCAGTTTAGTCCCGGCACTTAAAACAAGAAAGCCAAAAAAAAAAAAAAAAGGCCCAACACTTGCTGGCTGTAGGAGTGGCTGTGGGGGCTCTGGGGCCATGTGGCAGAGCCCCCTGCCCCTGCACAACCCCCATTCCCCAATCTCTCCCCCCACCCAGCTCCACCACCAATGGCTGCCCTGCCTGGCCCCAGCATCCCAGTAATTAAAAAAAAAAAAAAAAAAAAAAAACACCTGCAACTCCCGGCACTCGCGGGCTGAAGCCTTGGCTCTGGGGCCATGTGGCAGAGCCCGCCCCCCCCCCATCCCCAGTGGCTGTCCCATCTGGCCCCAGCATCCCAGCAATCGGCAGAGCCCCCCCATGCAGTGCAGAGTAGTGGGGGACAGTGGAGATTGCCTCCCCCCACACAAGCAGCTGCCCCAAGGTGTGGGTGCAGTGCAGTTTGGCAGGGCACTGCACGCTACCTGGGAGCTGGGGCTGAGTGCTGCCAGGCTCTGGCTGACATGTGGAGCTGCACCAGCTCTGGGACAGTGCATGGTGCCCTGCCAAGCTGCGCTGCACCTGTACATGGGGAAGCTGCTGTGTGGGTGCCAGATGGGGGGGGGGGGGGGAGACCCCCACTGCCCCCCCCCCCTGCGCTGTGTGGTGGGACTCCGCCATGAGCTCCCAGAGGCCCCAATCACTGCTGCCAGAGTCAGTGACTGAGGGGGCTTTTTTTTTTTTTAAGTGCCGGAAGGCTGAGTTGGGTAGTGGATGGGGCTGGGCAGGTCCCCCAGCTGTGCCTACCTCTGCCCCAGTAAGGGGAGCCACAGGGGCTCTGCCCTGCTGCCACTTGCCCAACCAGTGGGGGGTGGGGGGCGATGCAGGTGTGTCTGGCTGCAGGCAGAGCCCCCATTCCCAGCGTGGCTGCACCTGCATCTTGCACTCCCCTACCCCACCTCCCCAATTTTAACATGTGCCCTGCCCCGGCTGGGCAGCTTGCCCCAATTCCTCCCTCCCCCAACCCCAACAGTCCTACCAGCAGGAGGCAGCTGTCAGCTGCCTGTTTAGTCTATGATTGAATCTCCAAATTAGCCGAATCTTTTCCTGAAGCTTTTCTAAATCGATTCAGATGCTTCAAATCAATTCGGAGCTTTTACTTAATCTCCTGATTTGATTCAGGTTCGGTCCCCAAATGGGGCTGCATCTCCTCCAAATCAAATTGGCTACTGAAGCTTCTCACAGCCCTAGTAGTTATCTGATACTGCCCTGTCCCTCCCACCCATGTGCCTGGCTGGCTGGCCACAAATTCCAGTTAATGGAATTTCCAGTTAGTTAAATGCCGGATAGCAGATCTTTTACTGTACCAACTTATATAACGCACAAGTGGCAAATGACCAGTCTATATAAGGTATTATAGATGTTTATAAAAACCTCAGAGTTAAATATAAAAGAAACAAAAGGGGAAAACTAAAACCCACAATAGTTAAAATAGTGTATAAAGGGAACGCAGTAATAGACTTGTATAGAGCACGCTTTTCTGGAAATCAAGTATCAAAGCAGCCTTTGTACAGAGGAGAAAGAGCTTCAGTAAGTCATTTCCTAACTAAGAATGAATGAAGAGGTGGTAGCTAAACATTTAGAGCCCATTTTTGAAGAACAGTCTTTCAAACTCTTTGCAAATGTGTTCTTAAAATCTAATTATAATGAGCTAAACTGTCTTTTGTAGCAGCTGTGAAGCCCTTCTCCCTACACAAAGCTTTACTTCAGTAGGATCCCAAATTGATGTAAATGAGAACAGAAATTAGTCTAATCTAGTACGTAGTTTATTGGGGTATTGAAGGACTTTGCTACAGAGATGAAAAGTGGAACCTAATAAAATATTGGATTCTTTTCCTTGTTATAAAACCTCAGCATTGCCTGGAATTCCTGCAGAGATATCTAATTATAATATCACATAATAATATCAATTGTGCAATGACATCTGTGTCACAGAGAAGTTATCATTGGATCTGATTTTTTTTTTTTTCTTTTTTTTTCTTGGAGGTATTCACACAAGTCTAAATTCCACAAAACCATGGCTTCTGTTATTTTAGTTTTAATTGCAGCTTTTATTCCAGTATCTAAAATATGCTAGGGACAGAATTCTGTTTCCACCTGTATGAAAAAATGGCAGTTTTCTAGCCTCGTAAGTGGCAGTCCTGGCACTTCAGGTTGTGATTCTACTGTGGATGTGAAAGTGTGGACACAAAGAGGTTACACATCAACCAAGGATGAATCTAGCTATGTACACAATAGGGGGAGTGAGGGTTAAGCATGTGCAAGTCATGCAAATATAGCCAGCCAGAACCCCATGACTCTCACTGCTAGATGCCAGAGGAGGATCCCATGTTTCATGCTCAAGTTCCAAGTAGTTAGGGCACTCAAGCAGGAGACTTGGGTTCTAGGATCCCTTGTGCACAGGGAATTTGAACCCATGTCTCTGACTTCTCGACACAGTATGCTAACAACCATGGCACAGGTTAGGCATTTCTGTGAGCACTGAATTTTTAATTCCAGAGTGTTTTAAATGTTGTTAAACTTGCAAATCATATATACAGAGGTACATCTACATGTTAAAATGCTTGCTGGAATTTACTCCAAAACAGAACAGTTCCCAGCTAGCTCTGGGCTGTGTGTGCAGACTGCCCCACAAAGCCCAGGGCTGGCTGGGACCTATCTTGGTCTGGGACAGGTCCCAGCCAGCTCCAGGCTGGTGGGGAACTCTCCTCATGGAGGGAGCTCCCAGCCCCAGCTCTGATCACAGCAGGTAGCAGACAGCTCCTGGGAGCAGGAAGTAATCTCTCAGCCCCTGCTCCGCAATCACAGGAGTTCCCTGCTGCCAGGGCAGGGGGACATTGTCCCAGCCTGGGGTCCAGTTGCAAAGCCTGCCCTGGAAGCAGGTACCTCCCAGGGGCAAGAAGCAACTTCCCAGCCTCCACTCCACAACCACAGAGCTGGCGCCGGGAGCACCCTGCTGCGGGAACAGGGGGATATTGTCCCTATGGAGGCTCTGGTGGTGAAGTCTACCCCAGCAGCAGGCAGCTCTTAGGGCCAGGAAGAAATCTCCTGCCCCTGGTTGACAGCAAGCAAATTTGCTCCCAGTCAGCTGTCTACACATGCCTTACTGCACAGTAACTACACAGCAGTTAATTTGCTACTTGTATTTGCAGGTAGCAAACTGAATGTTGAGTACAGCGAATTACTGTGCAGTAAGTTTCTTCATATGTAGACAGTGACACTTACAATACAGTAATTTGCTCTATTGTGCAGTAAAGCACCTCGTGTTGTAGCAAGAAACCCTTTTGTTTGCCCTCCCACTCAAATGTGAAGCTCCTCCATATGGCAAAAGCCCCTCTTTTAGTATTTGCCCCCTTTTGGGTATGTTTTCTCTTTTCTACCTTTTCTTCCTTCCTCTCTTTTTTTTTTCTTTTATTATTATTATTATTATTATTATTATTATTATTATTATAAGGTGTATTTGTAGTGAAAATAGAGCTTGTAGATGCTTTTACAAATGTACTTTAAGTTTAAAAGTAAGTTGTACCATGTAACAATGTTAGCAAGAGCAGGAATCTCTGTATGGAGCAGGCCCCTGAATGAATCATGGTTGATTGTGTAACACAGTAACTAGTCTGGATAAACATGTTAATGAGCCGCAATTAGCACCTAAAAAATCGGAGACCAAGGAGAAGAAAGAATCAATAAAGAGCCAGGAATTCCTGGAAACATCATTGTTAAAGGTATGGAAGCCCCCATTTGAACTCATCAACACTGGAAACAGACCCTTGGGGCTGAAATACCCCCTGATTAACCACTTCCAGAGCTCTATTCATCATGGCAGTGAATCAATCAAAATTCATCAATGGACTCCTGAGACTGCATGTACCTGCGGACGTGACCCCTGGGGCTGACAGCTGCCATCCAGCAGCTACCAAGAGGGACGTCCCTCGAGGTCAATGACCCCTGGATTGGCTAAGCTCGAACTGGGGAATCGCCAAAGTCTGCCAGACAGGGATAAAAGGCAGCGAAGAATGACCCCCAAAGGCACCCTCTTTGACATGACCAGCACTTTCCAGAAGGACCAGCCGGCAACCCCCTTCTGAAGCAACATCGTACTGAAAGAAGCCTCGACTGGCCATTGACGGCAGACTCCAACGCTTGGGGATAGGTATATCTTGACACCAGTGCTTAGTGTTCAGAGATAGCTACTGTGAGTGTGTACACGCGTGAATGTGTGTGTGTGTGTGTGTGTGTTTGAGGGGATCAGCACCAAGCTTTATGATATGACTTTTTCATCCGTCCATTAAACTAGAATTTTACGATGATCCTGTGAGTTGGTGCTTTGTAGCCAACAGCGCAGACGCACCCAGTACAATGCAAATAAAGTTTTTCTGAATGTCTCTTCTTGGTATTATTTATAGTAGCAATCCATACGGTATGATGGAAATGGAATCTAGAATTCAGGAAAATGCACTCCAATTGATATTTATAAAAGTAAATCTCTTTGGACCTTTTAATGCAATTGACTTGAGAATATCAGCAGCTACTTAAATATCGTGAAATATTCCTTAAACTGTATAAGAGAGACTGAATTCAATCCAATTAGAAACTAAGCAGCATTCTCTATTGCACTTGCAATTTTAATTGTTTATCAAGTTTCCACTTACTATCTCTTTTATTCAGATAGAAATCTGCAAGTAATCTTTACTGAGCTTTTATTGTGCTTTGTACCATAGATTTTTATTCAGAAGTAGCTTGTCCGGTATTAATTGCTTGCGTTCACATTTGATTTTCGTAATTGATCTGTACTTTTTGTCTTTTGCAAACTTCCCAGATGAAATCAGTTTGTCTCCATCAGGGCTACTGAATAAGACAACATTTCTGTTGATTTTGAACTTCTTTTCATCTGAAAGAAGTGTTGTCCTCTGGTGAGGTTGCTAAGGAATTGGAGATCTTTAAGCAATCAGTTCTCACTACCAATCTAAAATGACACAAGGTAGATTGTGATCTTGAAACAGAAGTGTTGACCTTTTTACTGGGCAAAACACCAATACAATACCTTCTATTATGCAGTCCTGTGATGATGCATTTCAAAATATAATTTTGGAAATGCCATGTACTTACACACTTTTGCTGAAATGTGTGTTTGTCAATAACCATGACTTTAAAAAAATTACCAGGGAAATTAACTTGTTTGATATGCATGTTAAACTTTTTTTTTTTATTAATCTCTTAATCTGTATAGTGTCTTCTGTACCTCCCTTTGCTCCTTTTTTGGTCATACCTTGTTAACATTCTTTGTTTGCGTCTCTGTTGGTGCACGCCGTCTTTTCCTTATCAAATGAGACATGCTACTCCAACCTCAAGCAACTGATTCTCCTTGCTATTCTCTTACTATAAGGGTTTGCCTATTCTACTTCTGCCTACTTGTTTCTGCTCCTTGTGGGCTAACTCCAAAAAGTTAGGCATTGTAGATGCTTTAAAATAGATCAGACATCCAGGACAAAGACCCTGATTATGGTCCCAGTTGTGCACTCAGTACCATTCTAAAGGGGCTACATTGCCTCATTTCCCAGATTTGCTGCACATGGAATAGGAGCAAGTCTTTTCAGGAGCCACTCTTGTGCTCAGCATGAAGCCATATACTTAACTGTTTCTGCTAAATTTCACCACACTAAATTTCAGTGGTGTGGTAAAAGGTGATTCTTTTACAATCCTTATATCCACTTCTGGTTTAGCCCTATAGCAATCAGGATACAAATGTGACTACTGGCTCCTTATTTCCACATTACTCCTGAGATCTATTTAATTGCTTTCAATCAACATTTGATTGAGACTTCATTTATTCTTCAATTTGCCCACTTAAAACCTGAGCTCCAGAGATTGTAATGGTGACAATGGCACCAAAAAAGTGTTACACTTCTTTTCCTCTTCGCAGGGGTGAACTCATTGTTGTTCCAGAGGATTTGACATGCAGTGATGGATCTGTTTTCCAGTTTCTTATTTCGTGTACATGTGTGATTATGGGACAGCAAATATTAACTTTATTAAAACCAGTTTTAACAATGTGTTTAAAAATATGTCCAGCTAAATCTTGGGGCATGTTAATTACTAATATGAAAGATTATACTTAGTTACTTATGCCTTTATTAATTGCATGAATTATTGTGGGAGGATAGTATGCTACAAAATTCTCATGAAAAAACTATATCTGGAATAATACTGGCTGGGCAGTAGAAAATTAGGGTTGTAAGGCACCTCAGGAGACCATCTAGTCCAACACTTTGCTCAAAGCAGGACCATCCCCAACTATATCATCCCAGCCAAAGCTTTGTCTGGCCAGATCCTTAACAACCTCCAAGGATGGAGATTCTACAACCTCTCTGTTCCAGTGTTTTACTACCCTCTTAGTGAGAAAATTATTTCTAATATCTAATCTAAACTTCCTTTGCTGCAACTTGAGGCCATTGCTCCTTGTTTTCTCATCTGCCACCACTGAGAACAGTCTAGCTCCATCCTCTTTCAAACCTCCCTTCAGGTAGTTGAAGGCTGCTATTAAATCCCCACTGTCTTGTCTTCTCTAGACTAAATAAGCCCAGTTCCCTCAATCTCTTCTCATAAGGTCATGTGCCCCATCCCCCCTTTTGTTGTCCTCCACTGGACTCTCTCCAATTTGTCCACATCCTTTCTGTAGTGGAGAGCCCAAAACTGGACACAGTACTCCAGCTGTGGCCTCACCAGTGCTGAATAGAGGAGATAATTGCTTCCCTTGCCCTGTTGGCAACACTCCTACCTGTACAGCCCAGTATGCTGTTAGCCTTCTTGGCAACAAGGGCACACTGCTGGCTCATATTCAGCTTCTTGTCCACTGTAACCCCCCGGTCCTTTTCTGCAGAGCTGCTCCCCAGCCAGTCAGCCTCCAGCCTGTACTGGTGCATGGGATTGTTCTGTCCTAAGTGCAGGACTTTGCACTTGTCCTTATTGAACCTCCATGAGGTTTCTTTTGGTCCAATCCTCCAATTTGTTAAGCTCACCCTGAATCCTATCCCTACCCCCTAGCATATCTATTACCCCCGCCAGCTTGGCATCATCTGCAAACTTGCTGAGGGTGCCATCTTCCAGGTCATTAATGAAGACCTTGAACAAAACCAGCCCCAGGACCAACCCCTGGGGCACTCTACTTGATACCAGCTGCCTGTGAAGACTGAGGTGAAAAAGGCATTGAGCACTTCAGCCTTTTCTGCATCCTCTGTCACAAGGCTGCTTCACCCATTCAGTAAGGGACCCACACTTTCCCTGATCCTCCTCTTGCTACTGACATACCTGTAGAAATCCTTTTTGTTACCTTTCACATCCCTTGCTAGCTGCAACTCCAACTGCACTTTGGCCTTCCTGACTTTTATCCCTTCATGACCAAGCAATACTTCTCCCTTGTTGTTTGTCCTAATTTCCACTTCTTATAAGCTTCCTTTTTGTGATTTAGTTTACTGCAGAGTTCCCTGCTAAGTCAAGCTGGTCTTCTGCCAGGGGATCCTGCCCATGAGTTCCCTAAGTGAGTTGAAGTCTGCTTTTCCAAAGACTAGGGTCCTTACTCTGCTACTTTGCATCCTTCCTTTCTTCAGGATCCTGAACTCAATCATTTCATGGTCACTGCTGCCCAAGTTGCCATCCACTACTACAATTCACACCAATTCATACCTATTTGTGAGCAGCAGGACAAGAGAAGCATGGCCCCTATTTGGCCACTCCAGCAATTGCACCAGGAAACTGTCCCCAATATGTTCCAACAACTTCCTGGATTGCCTGCACAGTGCTGTATTTCCCTCCCAGCAGATTCATAGATGTTAGGGTCAGAAGGGACCTCAATAGATCATCGAGTCCGACCCCCTGCATAAGCAGGAAGCATAGGCAGGAAAGAGAGCTGGGTCTAGATGACCCCAGCTAGATGCTTATCTAACCTCCTCTTGAAAACCCCCAGGGTAGGGGAGAGCACCACCTCTCTTGGGAGCCCGTTCCAGACCTTGGCCACTCGAACTGTGAAGAAGTTCTTCCTAATGTCCGGTCTAAATCTGCTCTCTGCTAGCTTGTGGCCATTATTTCTTGTAACCCCTGGGGGTGCCTTGGTGAATAAAACCTCACCAATTCCCTTCTATGCCCCCGTGATGAACTTATAGGCAGCCACAAGGTCGCCTCTCAACCTTCTCTTGCGGAGGCTGAAAAGGTCCAGTTTCTCTAGTCTCTCCTCGTAGGGCTTGGTCTGCAGGCCCTTAACCATATGAGTGGCCCTTCTCTGGACCCTCTCCAGGTTATCCGCATCCTTCTTGAAGTGCGG
>NW_005842949.1:463817-464021 GCF_000455745.1 Alligator sinensis
GCGCCCGATAGAGGGGAAGTATCACCTCCTTGGACCTATTTGTCATGCATCTGCTGATGCACAATAAAGTGCCATTGGCTTTTCTGATGGCTTCGTCACACTGCCGACTCATGTTCATCTTGGAGTCCATTAGGACTCCAAGATCCCTTTCCGCTTCCATGCCACCAAGCAGGTCATTTCCTAGGCAGTAGGTATGCTGGACAT
>NW_005842949.1:465201-474664 GCF_000455745.1 Alligator sinensis
TTTCCTTAAGGCACAGCCACCCTTCTTGGGCTCCCATCATTTCAAAACTCCTACTCTGCAGTGCGTCCTTGACTAATCGCCTGAGTTCATTGAGATCAGCTTTCCTAAAGTCTAGCACTTTCACCCTACTAGTTACCTTACCCACTCGACGTCTTATGGTGAATTCTATTATTAGGTGATCACGGTCCCCCAGATGGCTACCGATCTGTAGGTCCCCTACCATGTCATCCCCCGTTGCCAATACCAGATCCAGTATGGCATTCCCCCTAGTGGGACCATGTATCTCCTGTGTCAGGTGGAGGTCCTGTACATAGGTTAGAAACCAGATGTCAGGGTGACTTGAAGTCCCCCATGAGAACCAGGGTCTGTGACCAGGAAACTTCTGCTAGCTGTTTGAAGAAAGCCTCATCCACCACTTCCTCCTGGTCTGGTGGTCTAGAATCTATAGTAGACCCCCACCATGACATCACCCTTATTGCTCTCCCTTCTAACCTTATCCCACAGGCTTTTAACAGGCCTATATCCAGTTTCATACTAAAGCTCTGAGCAATCATATGGCTCTTTTACATAAAGAGCAACTCCTCCTTTTCTACCCTGCCTATCTTTCCTGAACTGTTTGTTGCATCCATGACAATACTCCAGTCATGTGAGCTATCCGACCAAGTCTGTTATTCCAATCACATCATAGTGACATGGCTGTGCAACGATTTCCAATTCTTCCTGCTCGTTTCCCAGGCTCTGCATTTGTGTACAGGTACCTGAGGTAACTAGATGATTGCCCTGATTTCTCAGGAAGTACGCGAGCACCTCCCCTATTGCCCCTTCCTGCTTGCTCTTCCTCCAGGTCTTCCGCTTCCCCACTTAGCTCAGGGATTTCATTTCCACCCTTTGGTGAAACTTGTTTAAATCCCTCCTCGCTAGGTTAGTGAGCCTGTCTGTGAAGACACTCTTCCCTTTCTTAGTCAGGTGAATCCCATCTCTTCCCAGCAATCCTTCTTCTTGGAACAACATCCCATGGTCAAAGAATCCAAATCTCTGCTGGCAATACTATTTGTGCGGCCAGGTGTTGATCTGCAGGATGCACCTTCTCCTTCCCAGGCCCTTTCCCCTCACCAGAAGGATCAACGAGAACACAACCTGAGCCCCAGGCCCCCTCACCCTTGCACACACAGCCCTGTAAGCACTTCTGATATGCTCAAGGTCTCCCCACATGGATGAACAGCATCGGTAGTAGTCAGAGGGCCAGATGAGCCTCAGTAATCCCTCTGTGACATCTCAGACCTGGGCTCCAGACAAACAGCAGATCTCTCAAGACAACAGGCCAGGCCAGAAGATGGCTCCCTCCATCCCCCACAGAAGGGAGTCTCCAATCATCATCATTTGTTGCTGCTTCTTAGTGGTGAGCATCTCTATCCTACCCACCTTGGTGAAGTGAGGCCTGTCTTCCTCCACCAATGGAACGTGATCCTCCCTCTCTGCTGCTGGAGCTGCATATCTGTTCTCCAGATGAATGACTGCAGGTGGAGGTGAAGATCTCTGCTTGTTGCCAGAAGTCGCAAGGTTCCACCTTCCACCCTCTTGGGAGTCCATGTCCTGTCTCTTCTCTAGTGCTGTGTCTCGCATTTATTCCTTCACAGTCCCAGAGGTCTCCTCAAGCATTGAATCGATGAACTCCTCATGGCAGAGGATGCTTCAGAGCCTCACCGCCTCCTTCTGTTGTCTCTCAGGGAATAAACAAGAGAACACCACCAGGAGGCACCACTCACACTGCAGGCACTCTTTGATGTGGCCATCACTGGAAGGAACCTGCAAGCTGCAGTCCCCACAGAGCCAAACCTGGACCTGGGTAGAATCCTTGATGATGAGGGTGAGTGGTTCTGCCCAGACAGAAGCCTCACAAGTGCAAGCAGAGGCAGTGGCAGTGGCTTTGGCATTGCGATGTCTTCCAGCCATTTCCCTGGGTCTCTTAATCTGCCTTCTGTCTCTTACTGCTCTTCTTCCAAGCAGATCTTCCCTAGCAAACTCAGCTGGAATAGGCCTGTGTTTTGCTTCTTGCCCCAAAGGGTGTTTTTTGGGGGGGTGCTTCTTCCTGCTTCCTCCCACCAAGCTGAAAGACTTGGCCCTCAAAAAGGGGGTGTTGGGCCTGCAAGGTGGCCTAGGAACTGGCCTACAAACTCCCTGCAAACTGTTTACCATGTCTGCAACTCCTGTTTGCTGGCTCCCTGGTCACCTGGGGAGTCTCCTTTTATACCCCTTTTATACTTACTGCTCTTCTTCCAAGTCCACCTTTCCTAGTGAAATCACCTGGAAGCTGGCTTGTTTTCTGCTCATTAGCCTTTAAGGGTTCCACTTTTCTTGCTCTCTCACACCAAGTGAAAGACCCTTCCCTCAAAATTGGGAGGGGGGTAGTAGCAAACTGACCTGGAAACTGCTTATATTGTTTGCTACCCCGGTTGCTGGTTCCAAGGTCACTTGGGGAATCTCCTCTTTATATCCTGCTGGGCCTGGACTGGTTCCACCCCTCATTAGGGTTTGTCAGACACAGGCAGCAATCAATCAGCAATCACTTACCTAACAACACTCCTAACTTCTCAGAGCACATGCCCCAAATGCACACAGCCTGCCAGACAAACACTCAGCAAGCCAAAGAGACAGGCAGCTCTGGATTACTTACCTTTCCTGGGCAGGATCTGGTTCTGGTGCCTGGCTTCTCTTCTTCCTCCTCTTGCTCCCTGCGAACTGCTTATCCTGTTTGCTGTCCCTCTTCACTGGCTCCCTGGTTGCTATCTCAACCACATGGATCAACAGCTTGAGAATTTATTTATAAAATATTTTTTGTTGGAAAATGTTGATTCATTCAAACTGAATGTTTGTGGGAATGTCTGAATTTTGATTAAATGTCACTACACTTTTTCTGGGATTGGTCTCTTCATCTCTCCAATATGTAGCAGAAGAGCTCTGATAAGCAGATATTCACTGGGTGACATACAGAATAAGATTAACCATCTTAGAACTAGACCACTTGCGTGGGATATGGAAGGTCCAGGTTCAAGTCTGTGCTTCAGTATAGTCACTTCAGTACATGGTTCCCATATACCAGGTGGAGTGTGTATGGTCTCTTGCTCTTTTTTTTTATTTTTTAAATAATTAAATGTCAGTTTTACAACCACTTGGTGCCCAGCTCTAATAAACACTTAAAAAAAAATTACTAACTCTCTGGTCTTTCAAATGCTAGAAAAAGAGGGATGCAAAATGGCAATATCTTCGTAAATTCCCCCAAAGGTTTTCACTTAATTTGCAACGAACAGGGAGTTAGGTATTTGTGCTAATAATAATGTTGCCAAGGTACAATGTTCTACTGGTTTTGATGATTTATTCTTTCACTGGTAAAATAATTTGAATCCTGGATCTAGACAAAATTCTTCTTTTCAGGTACTTCTCTGACAGTGGAAGGACCTTATATCCTGAGGCTAGGGACAGACATTACACACAAACTGGTTTAAGTGATCAGAAACTGGTTTAAACTTGTAGCAGAGCAGATGTTCAGAGCACATAAACCAGTTTTGAAAATGGCTGAAACTGGAAGGAATGTAGTATCAGACTTAACTGATTTGGCTCAAACTGGTGTATGCAATTTCTGTCCCAGACCCCTTGCTGGTTTAAGATAAACCAGACACCCCCAGCATGCTCTCTGGGCTGGGCAGGGCTCTCTGTTTTACAGCAGGGCTGGCCCCTTCCCTCTGCTCCGTGGCTGCAGTTTGGCAGAGACTTGCAGGCCCTGGCTTATCCCTGCTAAACAGGGATTATTCCCCCACTTCCCCTGCCTTACACAAACACCTCAACATTAGCTAGCAGACCACATGCTGACTACAGTGCATGCTGTGGGAGATGACCAAGGTAGACGGGCTTTTTTGAGCTAATCAACAGGTAATGTAATGTCCTTTCTTGGAAAAGCTGTTCAAGAGGAGCTGTTTGCTCCTCCCCCATACCACTGCCTGCTAAGCAGGAATTCCTTCCTCCCCTCTGCCTTGTGGAGAGGTGTCTGTATTAGCTAGCAGACCACATGCTGGCCATGTTCCATCCTGAGTCAACAGGTAGAATCAACAGTAATGTCCCTCTGCTGTTTTCTTAATGGGGTGAGAAACACCATGTGAGGGTGTGATAAACACTATTATCAATTCCCTGCTGGGCTAATCAGAGCATCCTGCTGGGGCCTGGCCACCCTCCCCCTTAGCTCAGTGCTGTGCAAGGGAAAAGAGAGCTGCTTTAGCACCCCCAGCTTCTAGTCTGAGCCACTGCAGGCATGTGCCTGCATGGCTGGGATGTCTGTGCAGTTACGAAGTGATTTAACTTACCCAGGTTAGACTAACCTGCAAAAATTTAATCAGTTCAGGCTCAGACTTTTTTTAATGTCTCTCCCTAGCTTGAATGTTCTACTCTGTCCTTTAGGAAACATTCCAGCTTCCATAATAAGACAGTGGTGTGACACAAGTTTCTTCAAACCACTGACTCATCTGTGTTAACGTTTATAGTCTGACACATTCAAGTTGAAGTCAATAATAACTGTGTCCTTTACTTGAAGCAAATGCTTTAAAGTTATATTGGTGAAAGTTACAAAAATCTATTGACATTGCCTCAGATATCAATACTTTTTCTTTAAATAATTTAATTTCTTTTCAGATTTATTTTTTAAAATCTTATACGTACCATTAGTTGTAAGGCCTGCTACTTTTTTTTATGCCAAAAACTGAACCAGAATTAGATGTTTAATTGTAATCTAGATGGTGACAAATTTTATTTGGGTTAAGCAGTATACTGAAGTAGAATCTTTCTTTCTTTCTTTCTTTCTTTTTGTTGTTCCTTTGTAGTGGCTATCTGTGTGGCTGTTAATATTTTTTTTATGGTTCTTTGAATCCTTTGATATTGCTGGAGGATGTTCAGGTTATGAATGGTACGTAACCTCCCAATGGAATTCTTGGAGGAGGCCTTCAAGCACATTTTTATGAAAAAAAACTTTATAAGAATCAATGTCTGCTTGGGATAGAAATATGGTGCCTTTTCTACCCTTGAGGTTCAGATGGAGCATAGTTCCTTGACAATATTTTTAAGGGCATTTTTAAAATGTTGGACCCTGATTCAGAATCAAAAGCTTTCTTTTCTTAGTCATATCAATCAAATGTGAAATCCAGTCTTTGGGAGAAGACTGGTGGAAAATAGTATTGCATTGATTTAGTTTTGGTCCTACAAACTGGACCAAATAAAATTAACTATAAAACTACAATCTGCAAGTTTTCTCATTTGGGATTTGCTGAATGCTTACTCTTATTCTATTTTCCTTGCAAGTATTGATTCAAAGAAAAAGGTTATCAGAGCTTCACATCCTCCTCCTCCTCCTTTGACTTCATGATTTTTTGGGGGTTCAGCTGTTCCCTTGAGTCTTCATTTATTTACATACAACTACATAAAGAAATTGTAATCCTAGATTCAGAAGATGGTTACATTATTATTTATGTTATTATTCACTTGCACAGATCTTATCTCTTTGCCTCTTATCTTTGTGACACCATGTTAAGTCTCCTATTTCAACATCATGGGGCACGCCTACATGAGATGCTACTGCACAGTGCTTACCTCAGATTTATTTAGTAGTTGTATAACCAATTACTAGGTAAATGCACAGTAACCAGGGTTACTGCACATTAGCACTGGTGAACATTTTATAAATTATGCTACTGCTCAGTAGCCTAATAATATTGTGCATTTAGCATATTAGCACTGGTGAGGCTATGATGCACTACTGTGCAGCATAATTCAACTACTGCAGAATCAACGTTTCATGTAGACGTGCCCATTCTGTACCATGATGGAACCTATTACTTATTTTTTGAGTTTAAAAAAACAAAAACAAAAACTCTCACAAAATAATTCATTTTCTTTGTCCTGAATAGGATTCAAACTAATTTTTATAAGTGACAAGTGTATGCATCATATGCATTCAAAAGTTAGGAAGGAAAAAATGAATGACAGTACAACAAGAATGCCAACAAAAGGATTCCACAGTAAACATGGTTAAATCTAGACAATAGTGGATGTGTCTACATCAAACACTTACTACATAGTAGCTTAGTTTAGTACACAGTAAGCATGTGCATATACATGTGCACATGTTTACTGTGCAGTAAATCTTGGTAATCACGAGTAAATTTGCTACCTGCAAATTCAAGTAGCAAATTTACCTGCAATTACTTACTGTAGAGTAGCGCTCAAGTAGATGTCTGAACCAGCCACTGCGGGCAGGAGATTGTGGGATATTGATGATCATGGACCTGAGTGGGGAACAGGCTCTCCAGCCTCTGCCCCATGATCACAGAGTGTGGACTGGAAACTGTCCAGGTCACAGGCAGGTCCAGCCCTGTGCCCCAATTTAGTGATGGAGGCACAGGGCTTAGAAGGAGGTGTGAGGCAGCTTCCAGCCCTCTGCCTCAATTTGCTAGTGGAGCAGCTAGCAGCAAGCTAGCTTCCCCACCAGTGAATTGGGGCAGAGGGCTGGGAACTGCCTCTTCCCTGGGGCTCTTTTCAAGTCCTCTGTCCCCAGTTGGGTAGCTGGGCCCAGGAGCTTCCTGCTCCCAGGGCAGGGAGACATTGTCCCTGTCCCAGCAGCATGCAGCCCCTAGGGCCAGGGGCAGTATTCCAGCCCCAGCCAGGAGACAATGGTCCCTGGTTCAGTGCTCCCTGGGAGCCCCTGGGCTAGCACCCAGGGGGAGCCTAGACTTACCCCTAGTGGCAGCAGAGGCCTATTGCAGGGTCCCAGAAGTGGGAGCAGTTTGCTGCCATTAGCAGCAAATCTGATCCTAATTCTCTGAATGTATAAATGCCTGCCCCTGAGCATTTACTTGTGAGCAGTTTACTCATAAGTAAACTGCTTTCACATGAAATGCATGTATAGGCATACCCACTATGGCTTGTGTCCATTATATTCATGCCTCTTAGTGCTTTCAGGTTGCACAGCAGAAGTGAGTTTTCAGAAGGATTTTAAAGTGGTAAGGAAGGAGGCATTGTGATGAGAGGGAAGTAGGCAATGTTTTTGAGATTAAGGAACAGCACAGAAAGGAAAAAAAATAGATGGGGGGGAAAAAATAGGAAGTACAGGGAAGCATGAACACACCAAGCCCAAGATTTAGGCAGAATCTAGGTAATGTAAAGCCTTGGAATAAAACAAGACTCTTGAATTTAAAATGCAATGAGATGAGAAAAGTTGGTGGAAAAACTTGAAGAACCCGGTCAAACCACAGATGAGAGAGAGAAATTTGGCATTAGCACTTTGCATGGAGAAAGCAAAGTTGAGCATCAAAAGAAATGAGGGGGTTATTTTAAAAATAAGGTTAAAGATGAATAGGGGAAGGATGAGTGATCAGGCCATTTAAAATAGAATAAAGGAGTGAATCTTAAAAAGATTGTGGAGAAAAAAGTGATATACTTTAGTTTTAATGTGGAAAGGAATGAGGGGAAAAATGGAAGAGTGAAAGATTAACTAGAGGCCAGTGATAAAGAAGGTGGGAGAATCAGAATAGAAGGACTGGAAGGGACCTGTAAGATTGAGTCTGGTCCCCTACCATGGGCAGGAAGTAATTGGGTTCAAATGAACTCCATGAGGTGCTTGTTCTGCCTCCTTTTGAACACTTCCAGGCATGGTGACTGCACTACCTCTGCTGGGAGTTGTTCCAGATTCTAGTCACCCTTGTAGAAAAGAAGTTTTGCCTTATGTCTAGCCTAAAGTTTTCCTCAAATAGCTTGTTCCCATTGGACCTCATCCTCCCAAGGAGTGCCTTTCTGAAGGGTTGCTCCCCTAGATCTTGGTGTTCACCCTGACATACTTGTAGGCAGCTATCAAGTCGCCTCTCAGTCTTTATTACTCAGACTGAACAGGCCCAGTTCCCAGAGTCTCTCCTCATAGGGGCTATCCCCCAGGCCCCTAATCATGTGGGTGGCCCTTCTCTGATCTCTTTCAAACTTATCCACATCGTTCTTGAAGCATGGTATCCAGTAGGCCTGTGCGAAGTGCCTAGTATTTGCTTCGGATTCAGATTCGGCTGATTCAGGAGAACGTGATTTGATTTGCTGATTTGAATCACTTTCCTGATTCAATTCAACAAAATCTGATTCAGAGATTCGGCAGCAGCTGAATCTCTAAATCAGCCAGGCCAGGCCCATCCCCTGCCTCTCTCCTAGCTCTGCAATGGCTGCCCCACCCTCCCTAGCTCCCGGCACTTGGGGAAAAAAAAGCCCTGGCTCAGCAGGTGCTGCCAGGCTGGGGGGTGATTTCCCCACTGCCCCATGCTGCATAGGGGGCTCTGCATGAGCCCCCAAACCCCCATGCTCCTGCAGCCCCCTCATGGGTGCCCTGCATGGGTCTGCTCTGGCCCTTTTAAGAAAAGAAAAAACCTGAAAATACCTTGGGACTCACTGCTCCTGCCAGCCGGGGGTGATCCCTGCTGCCCTGCCTGACGTGGGGGGCTCTGCAGAAGCTCCCAAGACCCCGAGGCTGCACCAGGAGTGGTGAGTCCTGGAGTTTTTCTTGGCTTTTTTTTTATTTATTAAAGTGCTGGAGCCCTGGCAAGTGGGGCACCCATTGGGGGGCCAGAGAGCAGGTGTGGGGTTGAGGGGGATCATGCAGAGCCCCTCAAGCAGCATGAGGCAGTAGGGGGGCAGTGGCGATTTGCCCCCCTGTCTGGCAGCACTCGGTGAGCACCAGGGCTTTTTTTTTTTTTTAATGCACTGAACTGGGGGGGTGGGGCTGGGGGAGCAGGTGAGGGAGTGGGTTGGGGTCAGGGGGGCTGGCAGGGGGCCGGGGGGGCTGGCAGGGCTCCCCCCCATGGTCCCCTCCCCCTTCACCCCTTCTTTAGTACTTACCAGGACTGTCCAAATTATCAAGACTCTCCAAATCTTTGCTGAAGATTCGGAGAGCTTTGAATTGATTCAGACCTTTGAATTGGCCCCCTGATTCCATTCAGATTCAGAGATTTGGCCACTGAATCGGGCCAAATCTCCCCCGAATCAAATCATCCCCCAAAGCTTTGCAGAGCCCTAGTACACAGAACTGGACACAGTATTCCAGCTGTGGCCTCACCAACATCGAACAAAAGGGGTTAAGCACCTCTCTGGATCTATTGACAACATATCAGCTGATACACGCCAGAGTTCTATTTTCCCTGTCGGTGACTTCATCACACTGATGGCTCATTTTCATCCTTTGGTTGATTTGTCACCCCCAGGTCCCTTTCAGATGCAGTGTCAGCCAGTGGGCCACCACTCATCTCATAGTTATGGTGAAGATTCATCCTACCCAGATGAAGGACCTGGCACTTATCCCTATTGAACTTCATTTGATTGCATTCTGCCCATAGGACCAGCCTATCAAGGTCATCCTGGATACTTGCCCTGCCCTCAGATGTGCCCGCAGTTC
>NW_005842949.1:474676-481828 GCF_000455745.1 Alligator sinensis
TGTCATCCACAGACTTAATCACTGTGCTCTCCATTCCTTCATCCAGGTCATTGATAAAGCTGTTAAAGTATACAGGCCCAAGCACTGATCCCTGGCAGACACCACTGGAGATGGCCCTCTGGAATGAGGCCACCCAATCAGTTACAACTCACTGGGATCAGCCACCGAGCCAGTTGCCAACCCACCTGACCTTAGCTGGGTCTAGGCCAGTACCCTCCAGCTTAATTGAGAGAATCTCATGGGAAATGGTATCAAAGGCCTTGCTGAAGTCTAGGTAGATGATGTCCACCTGATGCCCCATGTCCAGCTGGTTAGTTACCTGGTCATAAAAGGACACCAGGTTTGTTAGGCATGACCTCCCCTTGAAAAAGACATGCTGGTTGTTTCCCAGTACTCTACCAGTTATGAGCTTGTGCTTGATGGCTTACTTGACAATTTTTTCAAAGATTTTTCCCAGGATCAAAGTCAGACTGACTGGCCTATAGTTTGCAGGGTCATCCCTCTTCCCTTTCTTAAAGATGGGCACAATGTTAGTCTTCTTCAAGTGCTTTGAGACCACTCCTGAGATCCATGACTCTTTGAACAGCCTAGTCAGAGGTATCGCTATGTGTTCAGCCAATTCTTTCAGGACTGTCTCAGGTGCAGGCTGTCTGGCCCGGCCAACATGAAAACATCCAAATGTTCTAAGAGTACCTTCACCTGTTCAGGGCTGATTTTTGTGTACTGCTGTCATGGCTGTACTGTCTGGGTCTCTGGACAGGTGACAAGTTCACGCTTGATTTCAAGAATACTAATGTGAAGTAAGATTAAGGAGCTCTGCCTTTCCATGGGGATCAACTGTGGGCTCCCCCTATGTATTCAGTAGGGGACCCACAGTGGAGCTTGATTGATTGATTGATTGATTTTTGCTCCCTATGTACCTATAGAAAGACTTTTTGTTTTAGTTGCCAGCTTTATCTCCATGCATGCCTTGGTCGTCTTTGTCTCATACCTGCAGACCCAGGTTGTAAGTGTGTACTCTTCTCTGGATGCTGAACCATTTTTTCCATTGCTTGTATACTTCTTTTTTCTTTCTGAGAAGTTCCCTGATTTCCCTGTTGAACCAAGAGAGTCTTCTGGCTCCTTTCCCTCCATTCGACTATGTGGGGATGGCCTCTTTTTTCAACAGTGCAAATTGCCTTCTTAAGGAAGTGCCACCATTCCTGAACTACCAAATCATCCAGTCACTGGTTGTGAAGGGCCTTTCCAACTAGATTCCTGAGTTTACCAAAGTCTGCCTTTCTGAAGTCAAGGACTTGTATTCTGCTGGTAGAATTCTCAGCCTTATGGTGGATGGTGAATCTAATCAACTCATGATCACTGTTGCCCAGAGTGCCTCCTAATCTTCAGGTCACCTACCATGTCTTCCCTTTTGGTGAGCACCAAATCCAGATTGGCTTTACCCCTAGTTGGCCCCTCCACAGTCTATGACAAGAAGTTGCCAAGAAGTTGGTTGACCTGCTGGAGCTGCCTGAATGTTCATCCCAACAGATGTTGGGGTAGTTGAAGTCACCTATGACAATTGAGTCCTTAGTGATGGCTGCATCGGCCAATTCCCTATAAATTGCCTATCGCTCTTCTCTTCTTGGTAGGGAGGCCTATAGGTGACTCCCACCATCAGGTCCTCTTCTCTGAAGCCCCCGTGTATCTTGACCCAGAGTGTCTCAAGGGACTTCCCGGTGCAATCAAATGTGACCTGCAGGGAGGGGTACCCCTCTTTTACATAGTGGGCCACCCCCCCCCACCCTTCTTCCCAACCTGGTCATTCCTGTAGAGCCCTCAATCCACTGCCCAATCATATGTATCATCCCACCAAGTCTCCATCAACCCAATTATGTCAAATTCCTCGTCAGCCAGAAGGAATGCCAGTTCATCCTATTTATTGCCCATGCTTCTGGCATTCCCATAAAGACAGCTCAGTTCACCTCTAGTCATACCAGGTTTTCTGTCTCTCTGTAAGTGTCTTGTGGCATTGGTGATCTTTTGGATGTCCCCTATGTGACTACCCTCCACTAGGTCATCTTGCCAAAAGGATTTATGCCCAGCGGTGGAATCTACCCCCACTCCCCTGGGCTTGTCTAGTTTAAAGCTCTCCTCAGCAAGTCTGCAATTCTTGTGTAGAAGAGCTTCTTTCCTCTGCCCGTAATAGAATGATCAGCTACTACAGTGGATAAATATAATGAAGTGGACCAGGGAGGAAAAATGAACCCAACTTTGGCAGTGCTAAGTTCAAGATGTTAGTGAGCCATTGAAGATGAAATGTCAAAGGACCAGTGAAAAAATTATGACTAAATAGGTGAAGGAAAATCCTGAGTAGAGAAATGTTTTAATGGGTATTTTGATAGCATTATGTGTTGGGCAAGCACTAATTCAGTTGTTTAATCTGAAATGCTTAATGGTGACTAGTTGAGCAAAATTGCTCCCCTATTTTTAAAAATATTTTGGACAGATACGCAGCTGGTTTAAACCAGAATATCCCCCTTGACTTCAGTGCAACCATTCTGAGGCCTTTGACACTAACCAAGGATCTGTCTCTCTTTTATTTTGGCATCTGAGAATGCAGAATTCACATGCTAAATACTTAAGAGCATCAGTGAGAACTGTGCACAAATCTCATATGTATCAGTCATGTAATAGATCATCAACCACTTTCCTGGGAAGTGGGGGTAAAAATAAACCACTTACGTAGCAGATTTTGACCCTTCAAATAAATAAGCAAGTCTTTACAACTTCCTGAACTTTAAAAGTATAGCTAGTGCCAGCCATACTTCAAAATAACAATGTCTCAATTTCCCATTTAGCTTACTGGTGCACCACAGTTCAAGGTTTCCTACATGAACAATTTTGTAGTTATAAAAATAGAGCCACTTCTATTTTAGTATATATATTCCCTGATATATCTGTGCCATTTTGTACACACAGGATGCATCTATATGTGCACTTTAATGAACATTAGCCTATGAGCATTAAAGCATCACTAGAAACCTGGCTGTTTAGTTTATGTGCATTAAAATAGGTTAATGCACATTTAAGAATCACTGAAACCATGGCACTCTTAAGACTGGATAATACACATTAAATCTAGTACCTCCCTTGTGAGCTACTAGGAATATGCATTATCTTAGCATTAATGCACATGTAGATGCACCCAGCAGGTACATAAAGTTACGTTTAGACTAACCTAACCAAGGTTAGATTGATCTAAATGCCCAGTTGTGTAGGTGTTCAATTTGTCTAGGTCACTCTGAATCCTAGCCGTACCCTCTGGTGTATCTACTACTCCTCCCAGCTTGGTGCCATCTGAAAACTTGCGGAAGGTGCGGTCTATGCCATCTTCCAGGTTGTTGATGAAGACCTTGAACAAACCAGCCCCAGGACCAACCCCTGGGACACTCCACTTGATACCAGCTGCCAATTAGATATTGAGCCATTGGTTACTACTCTCTAAGCCCAATACTCCAGCCAGTTTTCTATCCACCTTTAAAGTCCATTCATCTGTCCCATACTTCCTTAGCTTGCCTAGGAGTATGTTGTGGGAGACCATATCAAAAGCCTTGCTAAAATCAAGTTACACCACATCCACCAGGCTCCCTGCATCCATAGAGCAAATCATCTCATCATAAAAGGCAATCAGGTTGGTCAGGCATGACTTGCCCCTGGTGAATCCACGCTGACTGTTCATAATCACCTTCTCCTCCAAATACTTAGAAATGGTTTCCTTGAGGATCTGCTCCATGATTTTTTCCAGGGACTGAGGTGAGTCTGACCAGTTTATAGTTCCCTGGATCCTCCTTTTTCCCCTTCTTAAATATAGGCACTATGTTTACCCTTTTCCAATCATCTACTTATCAAAGATGATGGTCACATCAGCCAACTCCTTCATCACCCTGCCCCCATGGACTTGTACATGTTCTGAAACTATTATTCTGAAGCTATTGTCTTGTCAGTAGCAAAGTGAAACTCTCTTATACTCATTAACCTAAAGTCCCAGAAGACTAGGATAAAACTGGGAGTGCATTCTAAGATCCATGGTGTCTTTTAGCATTGAGAGACCTATTGCTGTAGCACTCAGCAGAGTAGTTTCTTAACCCTGCTACTTTACAATCGGTGATAGTGGCAGCCCAGGGATAGCTTCTTGAATGGGTGAGTGCCTCACTTGGACTCTGAGACCTAACCTTTTGGTCTATGGGCCCCCTTGGTTATCTATGGACCTCCCTGGCACCTTCTGATTCAGAGGCACCTTCTGGTTCAGCTCCTGGAGAGGAACTTTAGCTTTCCAAGGGGATGGTGTGCAGGCAGTGAACAGTTAGCTCTTCTTACACCAAAAACAAAATCAAAACCAAAATCAGTAGGCCAAAAAAGAATAGAGTAGGCAGACTTTTTCTGCCCCAAACTCCAAGCAGTCTCTGTCACAACCATCAGCCATGGCTGTTCTCTCAAACTCTCAAGTTTCTCTTCTCCTGCCTACATCTCTTTCTCTTACTTGTCTCTGGAAGTCTCCATTTTTCCAAGGTCTCGTCTCTTCTCTTAAAGCCATCTTCTGCATCAGAAACAGCAAGGAGTCTCCTCAGGTCCTGAGGCTGGAGTCTACTTGCAGCTATGCTGGGTCTTCATATGCCCACAGATCTTGTCATGGACCATTCCCCACTAATAACGGACTGTGTAGATTCATCTTCCAAGCAAAGCTAACTCCTCCTTTTCCCTGGAAGAAAGATGATTAGGGAAACGTACATTATCATATGAACACATTTAAACCAGAATGTTGCAACCAACCCATAGTCTGACATACTGCACATATACGTAAATGTTTTCCCTAAATGGACTCTGAAAATGCAATGCTTTGCTTATCACTGCCATGCACACTAATTCTTTTTGCAATTAAATTAGCAAATATGGTAGGAAAAGTGAAAAACATCTCAAACAAATAGATTTCAAGAGATACTTATTAAATTAAAGATTAATATACTCACCAGCTTAACACAACTAAACAAAGATTGAATCTAATTTCCCCCAAATGTATCATTCATGCATGCCTTTTATAATAAAAAGCTGTCTGTACTTCATTCACATGAAGAAAAGATGAGTCCATTTTATTTTCTGGTTTCTTTTGGGCTGTTTGGTCTTCAAATACTTCTAGGCAAATGTTGAAATCAGATGAAAACTTTGTGTAGTAAAAATTTTTAAGAAGCTATGAAAACTTTTTTATGTTAGTTTATTGTAGTGTGTGTAAGACTATAGCCTAATATTCTAGTTTTATCATCATACTTAAGTCAATGGAAGCTTTAAGTGCATAAAGAAATTCAAGAACAAGCTTTATATTGCGGAATATAAATCACCTGGAAGTGCTGGAATCCAAGATATTTAAAAGTGAAACTATACGAAAGTTCCTCTTTAAATTGTACATAATCTACCATCTTTAAACATATTGTGGGAGAGGAGAAAAAAGTGATCTAAATATTAATTGGAAAAACTTATTAAACACATTAAATATTGATTGAAAATATGCATTTAACATTCATGAAACAACTCTGATGAAGTAACAGATTACTTCTCAGGATGC
The DNA here is from genome assembly GCF_000455745.1 of Alligator sinensis. NCBI lineage: Eukaryota > Metazoa > Chordata > Crocodylia > Alligatoridae > Alligator > Alligator sinensis. The sequence continues at coordinate 480,276 of NW_005842949.1, forward strand.
TACTGTAAATATTTGCTTATCCAGATGTTCAGAGTTATGGTGAGATCTGTCTTTGCATTTTTATCATGTCTGTCATTGTGGCATAATAGAATATAAAGACATACAATAGTACAGTGGCTATAATCTCCTGCTGACCTTGTGGTAGTCTAAGCTAGTTTGAGTGGATCATTATAGCCCTCTTAAATGGGATAATTAGAAGAGATGAACCTTTCATTTATCTTTGAAACTTGTATGATTTGTTGTCTTTGTAACATCAGCTGAGAGTTTTCTAGCAAGGAAGCCTGCTTCCTGGCATGTACAAATTTGGACCATAATGCTGACAGTGTCAACTCTACACTTCAGAAGAATTCCAACTACTGTGGACAGATATAAATGTGGAGTGAAAGTGAAGTAAATGGAGTCTTGGACTTCAAAAGTTAAAGCTAGGACTTTAAACTTATTACCCAGTATTGGACAAGAGTCAATTACAGAATATGTAGCACCAATGTAATATTGTTTTCTTCATCCTTCATTGTTCAGATGTATTATTGCCTGTTGTATTATAGGAGCTTATTTGAGACTATCCTCTTCCATTCTACTTAGAATATACTGCAGTAATTAGCTTAAGAAAGAGGGCACATCTACATGAGATGATACTGCATAGTGGTTACTGTGCATTTATTTAGCATATTTGTATCATCAATTACTAAATAAATGTGTAGTAACTGGAGTTACTGCACAGTAGTGCCAGTGAATGCCTTTTTAGTGACACTACTGTGTAGTAGCTTAATGGTATTGTTCAGTAGCATATTAGCACTGTTGGTGCTGTGACGCACTACTGTGCTGTGTTATTCGGCTACTGCAAAATTAGCGTCTCATGTAGACATGCACCATGAGTAACAAACCTCAATAGTTTGAACTAAGGATCATGAAAGTTTTTGATTAACCATATTTCCATATGGAAAAATGTTATTTCTATAAAAATAGAAGTGATTTGAAGAAATGTATTGATTTCAATGGGAAGGTTTCATAGTTTCAGAGTGAATGGTATTTTGAAAGAGAGGAGAGAATCCAACCGCAAACCAGCCTGAAACCTTGGTTATCTGGGATGTGGAAGATGGACACTCAAGTATCTGCTCCAATTCAGGCAAGTAGATGTCACAACCCAGTGATTTTTTTGTGCCTCGGCACTATGGAATTTCCTGGCCACATGAGAGCTCCTTTGCACAGCAGAGTGTTCTGCTGCAATTAAGAGCCTGCGTGCAGGAGAGTTCCCGCCAATTTGCAGTTTCCTTTGCAGGATGCATTTCTTCTTTGCAGCACAGAGATGCACGGTGCAAAGAGTTCCCGCTATTCGGATGCAAATTTGTGCCCCGTTATTGGCCAGTGCTAAATTATTCACACGTGGCGGCTAGTAATTGGCTCGCTGGCCGTTTAAAATTCCGCGCGACTTCCGCCCAAGTCGAAGAGCTTTGAGCACGCTGCAGAGTGCCTCTGAAGTTATCTGACTTGCGGCTGCCGATCGATAGACTGATCACCTATTGATCTTTCTTCCCATCACCGAGCGCAACCCC
>NW_005842949.1:486700-487378 GCF_000455745.1 Alligator sinensis
AAACCCATAGAGTGATGGTGATAAAGGAGACATCGAGACGGAGAACGTCCATTTGCTCAGGACTTACTATGACACTGTTTCTCTCATTTTATTAGGTGTTTTATTGACATTGTCTGTTATAGGAGAGGACGGACCAACTACTAGACGAGGAAGGTCCCAAGCAGATGTTCTCCAATCAGACGATGATCAACAGTTGTTGTTATGTGTTTAAAGTTATTATGTTTTATAATTTATTAAGAAGACTGGTCTATTAAGTTATGTTATATATATAATGGTTGTTAAAGCTTTGCCAGATCATTGCATCCCGAAGGAAGAAAGCCAAAAGATGTGCTCATGTGTCCGAAATTCCAATTGTGCCGTCGGCAAGGGGGCATGTCATGACCCAGTGATTTTTTTTGTGCCTTGGCACTATGGAATTTCCTGGCCACATGAGAGCTCCTTTGCACAGCAGAGTGTTCTGCTGCAATTAAGAGCCTGCGTGCAGGAGAGTTCCCGCCAATTTGCAGTTTCCTTTGCAGGATGCATTTCTTCTTTGCAGCACAGAGATGCACGGTGCAAAGAGTTCCCGCTATTCGGATGCAAATTTGTGCCCCGTTATTGGCCAGTGCTAAATTATTCACACGTGGCGGCTAGTAATTGGCTCCCGTGGCGTTTAAAATTCCGCGCGACTTCCGCCCA
>NW_005842949.1:487398-490396 GCF_000455745.1 Alligator sinensis
CCTCTGAAGTTATCTGACTTGCGGCTGCCGATCGATAGACTGATCACCTATCGATCTTTCTTCCCGTCACCGAGCGCAACCCCGACGTACCCCTTTCCCCGCCGGCTTCGAATTGCGGACGGATTAACTGGCTTGGGCCCCGCCAGCTGGAACAACTCGTGTGGTTGTTCCGACGACCGGACCACCTGCGTCGTGATTGCAAGCGGCGTGAGTAAAGTTTTTTACAACCAATAAGTTGTGTCTGTCTCTCCATTCACCAGCCCCCCCTGACGTACGAGCATAACTCGAGTCGGCCCTGGCCGTCCGAGACAGTAGAGACTTGGCTTTTAATATTGTATCTAACTTTCCAGGTCCTAATATTGGAATACTGGTTATTCTGGCATGGGGTTTCTGTTTTTTTGGTTTTTTAATTTTCTTTTTTTTCCCTTCAAAATCCACATCTGAATAAACAAAATTTTTAAAGTGTGGTTGTTTGCTTACTTTAAATATTTACTGTGTTTTTTTCCTAGTCATCTGAAATAGAAACCTACTTAATAAAAGCAGTAAGGATGGCCTTAACATTCCAGAGAGAGTTTCCATGTTGACAACAATTACCTCTATCTTGCCTGGATTAAGTTTCAGACAGATACTTTTCATACATGTATTATTCTTGCTGAAGAGCCACAGAACTGGAAGAAGCTGGTGTGTAAAGATCATAAGCAAAATGTTATCAACATATACTTGAAGCTGGAAGGCATGGCATTTTTACAATTTCTTGAATGCTTTAATCTGGGAGTGAGTTCACCACAGGTAAAAGCACTAATAATAAAGGAGGAGCTGTGTATTAAGGCCCATTCAGGTTTCTTTTAGAGGAAAGACAAAAGCCACTCATGGAAAGGCTTCCAAGCTAGTAGAGCATGTAACCATATTATGGTTAACTCTGTCTATTGGGGTGGTGTTTGGGCCTCAAATAGCCCCCCAGGATCAAATGTTGTATGTATAAGGAATTCTGTTGTGAAAAATGTCGGTAGTAGCTAACAGAGGGGGACTGGACTTCGTGGCCCTTCTCTTCTATGTTAGTAAGTCCTGTGTGTCAAACATCTAAGCATGGCAATATGGACATTTTTCCCATTGTCAAGAGAATAAAGGAATTAATGTTCATAAAGTGAACGATCTTTATTTCAAAGAGTGTTCCCATCCATTCACAGGGTCAGGTTTATTTTAGGATGGTTTCTCTATATTAATGTAAAAATGTGCACATTTTCCCCCTATGGTGCTATAAAACACTCATTTAACTTCTCCCATCAGGAACTACAGTAGACACTAATTAAACCTCTAGAGAAAAAGTTAATAAAAATAACAAGGAATTATTAGCAAAGAAGCAGATTTCTTCAAGGAAAAAAGTCATACTGGGAAAGCTAATGTATCTGTGATAAATTGTGAAGTTAACTCATTGGTCAAAAGTTTTAATGAGCTGGGAAGCATTAGAAGAAGTATTTCTTTTTTTTTTTTTTGTACTCCTTCAATCCTATCTAGTGATGTCAGGTCATCAGGGATATTTTTAGATACTGAAACATTTGTTAAGAAGTTTAAAATGTGGTCATTTTTATGGAATAATATGGCTCTTGGGAGGGGTCATAACTCTTCAGTTTATATCCAACAAAGCTACCTATGTATTAGCTAAAGAAGAGTCATTCTTAACTGGTAGGCTTGTAATGCCGCATAGGGAACTGGCATATAGTAGTACTGGCCACACTGCAACATTATAGTGACATTTTTAGAGTAATGTATTTCTCTGAAACCAAAATCGGATAACCAGGGTTGTTCAACTTCTGAAGGTTCAGGGACCACAGGTCATTTAGGCTGCATGCCCCCATACTATACTGCATAGTTTCCCCTACCACACCATGCTACCAGGTATTTAGGTCCTCCAAAATCCCTGCAGCTGCAGGTTCTCACAGTCCCATGGGAGTCTCAAAAAACAAAACATTTATACTCCTTCAACATTTTTCAGAGTACATATTTTGGTGATGAACTTATGCATAATCTTAAGATATCATTTTACTGCCCTGTGTAAGTACTCAAGATTAGCAGATAGAAGAAATGGAGGGGTAACTATTGCTTCTCTCTGCTTCAGAAGACCAGCTGGTAGGAGATGGACAGTAGGGCTGTACGAAGCTTCGGGTGGTAATTTGATTCAGAGGAGATTCAGCCCAATTCAGTGGCCAAATCTCTGAATCTGAATTGAATCAGGGGACCAATTTAAAGGTCTAAATTGACTTAAAGCTCTCCAAATCTTTGGAAAAGATTTGAAGAGCTTTGATGATTTGGACATTCCCCAGTGGTTGCAGCAGGGAGCTGCAGCTGACTCCGAACTGATAAGTACTAAGGGTGGGGGAGGGGGGCTGGGTGAGGGGACCACAGGGGGGGACCCCTGCCAGCCACCATCCCATGCCCCCAGTCCCCGCTATGGCTGCTCCTGCTTGCCCCAGCTCCTGGTACTTTGAGCACAGGGGCTTTTTCTTTACTGGGTGCTGCTGGGTGGTGGGGGTGATCCCCGCTGCCCCCCACTACCCCATGCTGCATGGGGGGGCTCTGCCATGATTCCTCTGACCCCCCCCCCACTCACCCATCTCCCCCATAGGTGCTCCACCCGGGCCAGCTGTGGCCATTTAAGGAAAAAAAACAAGAAAAGTCCTGGGACTCACTGCTCCTGCATCAGCCTCGGGGCTTCAGGGGCTCATGGAGAGCCCCCCCACCCCACATGGTATGGGGCATTGGAGATTCATAAATTCATAGATGTTAGGGTCAGAAGGGACCTCAATAGATCATCGAGTCCGACCCCCTGCATAGGCAGGAGAGAGTGCTGGGTTTAGATGACCCCAGCTAGATGCCTATCTAACCTCCGCTTGAAGACCCCCAGGGTAGGGGAGAGCACCTCCTCCCTTGGGAGCCCATTCCAGACCTTGGCCACTCGAACTGTGAAGAAGTTCTTTCTAATGTCCAATCTAAATCTGCT
>NW_005842949.1:492690-496908 GCF_000455745.1 Alligator sinensis
TATAACCCTCACTGTGTACCACCTAGTCGTGGGAAGAATCCCACCAGGTTTCTGTTAGCCCTACTAAGTCGTAGGTGTTTTCTGCAAGCAGGAGTGCTAGTTCATCCTGCTTGTTCCCCATGCTCCTAGCATTAGTATATAGGCACTTGAGCCCTGTGACTGGTGACTTTGTTGCCCCCCAGCTCCGATTCCCAAGAGGCCCCTTATTTCTTACCTGCTTATTACTTACCTGTGCTGTAGTGCTGGCCGCCCCATGGATTGCAGGTTCCCAATGTTCTCCTTCTTCAGGTTGGGCTGTCCTTGTGGGTGACACATGGTTTGGTGGTCCACAGCTTCCCCTGCCGTCATCTTCCCCTCCCCCCAACGAGCCTAGTTAATAGCCCGCTGGAGGAGATCTGCCAATCTAGAAGAGAACACACAGTTACCTTTGGGGGACAGGTGAAGCCCATCCCAACTGAGCATGTCCCTTGTCCAGGAAGCTGAAGCCTGCCTCGAGACACCATTGCTGAAGCCGCCAGTTGGTCTCTCTAATGCAGTTCTCATGCCGTCTTCCGCGTCCGCTCACTGGTAGGACGGAAGAGAATACCACCTGTGCACTGATCTCCCTCAGCACGCCGCCCAGAGCATTGTAGTCCCTCATCAGGTGATCGGGGCTTCTCCTGGCCTCATCATTAGTACCCACATGGACTAGGACCACGGGGTAGTAATCAGTGGTCTGAATCATGGCCTGGATTATTTCCATCATGTCCCAAATCTTTGCTCCGGGCAGGCAGTAGACCTCTTGTGTTGAGGGGTTCTGGCGACAGATGAGCCCTTCTGTACCTCTCAGGATGGAGTCGCCTATGATGATCACTCGACGCCTCCTCCTCTGGGTCCACTTGGATCTCTTGACCTGTTCGGAGTGTGGAGAATGTAGCATTGCTTCCTGCCCAGAGGTTTCCACCTCTCCTTCCATCTCCTGCAGGGTTGCCAGGGCCTCGTACCTGTTCTCCAGTCAGATTGGAGGAACTGGTACCGGTTTGCTGCGAGCAGCTCTGGTCCTGGATGTGACCGTCTGCCACTCTGCTGTGGAGGGCACTCCCCAGGGTGCTTCTTCCTTAGGTGCCTGGTCCTGCAGGGAAAGGAAATAACTGTCAATTTCATCCTCCGCCTCCCTGATACCCCTCAGCCTACTAACCTCCTCCCGGAGCTCCCTCACCTTGCTTCCAGAGCCCTAAGACGGGCACCTGCCCGCTGGTAGGACCAGTGAGTTTTGGGGGGAGTTTCTTAAAGGGCTGGAGCTGGCCTGGGCGGGGCACCCACGGGGGGGGCTGAGGGGGTCAGAGGGCTCATGCAGAGCCCCTCATGCAGCATGGGGCAGTGGGGGACAGCAGGGATTGCCATCTGGCAGCACCTGCTGAGCCGGCACTTTTTATAACCAGTGCCGGGAGCTGGGGCAGTCATTGCCAGAATAGGAGAGGGGTGGGGGATGGGCCTGGCCTGGCTGATTCAGAGATTCAGCAGCAGCCAAATCTCCTAATCAGATTCGGCTGAATTGAATCGGGACAGTGATTCGAATCACCAAATCAAATCGCTGTCCCCCAAATCGGCCGCATCCAAATCTGAAGCAAATACTAACCTCTTCAAATGAGCCTAATGGAAGGGCAGGATTAGGGAATGCACAGAGCCTTTTCTTCCCTAACCCCACTGCACCAGTGGGTGTAGCTGACTGAGCATGGTAGGGGCATGCAGGTGGCTAGGAACAATATCCTATTACTTTTCTCTTGGAAAAACAGGGAAGCTAAGGAAAGTGATGCGACTCAGTCACATTTCTCTCTTAGGCAGGTTTTTTAGATTATTTATCATTTGCCCCATTTATTACTACTATTGTCCTTAAAATTCTAAAGCACTAGGAGCTAGATCTAAATAATTTTCACAGGGACTGAAGTGACAATTTGGTGCCTAACTCACAGAAAGTGGTCTGTATAAACAGCCTTCCAGCAGACACAAAACCACTTATGTACCTAAAGGAGGAAACTTTTTGAAGCTTGAAACATGCCCAGGGCAACTACATTTTGGCTCCTGAACGTGCTCAGAAGTGATCCAGACCAGGCATTTAGTTCTTCCAAAGTTCTTTTTGATCTACAGCAGAGCTGGGAGGCACCTGAAGTCCTGTTAAGACCCCATTATATTAGGTATTCCCAGCACACACCTAATACCTACTAAGCAGCAATGGCAGCACTGAGTTCAGTACAATTATTCTCACCCAGGAATAAGAGACGGGGTGGAGGCCACCTCCACAGCAAGTTAAATTGCTTACCCAGAAGTAGAAGACCTGGGCATTCACTGAGTCCTGTTCCCTGCTATGAAGGTTATTTGTGGTTTCTCTAATCAAAAATGTAATAAATAGCCCTGGGAAGCAGTCACAGAAACTTAGGTTTCCCCCTCTGCCAGGGCAGTGCTATCAGCACTGAGATATAGCCAGACTCACTCTTTTTGGGTTCATGGCTGCACGTTAATGCAGCTACAACCGAATAGGTGAAGTATATCTCCATATAGCCTAGATTTAAGATGGGTCATTAGTCTTCTCTCCTGGGAAGTGACAGCTCAGGGTTTGAGTCCCTTTGGGGTAGAGAGCCCCCAAAACCTTGATATCTTCTGTTAGTGCAAGTATTTTACCTACTAATCCTTCTTTTTTTCCCTTTTCTGTTACTAAACTAAACGGATCAAGCTGTACATGATATTCTAGCATCAGTCTCAGCAGTGCCATATACAGAACATAATATCACCTCCTCCTCACTATATACATCCAAGAATCATAATTAACATTTCTTGCCTCAGCAATACATTTGTAATTCATATTCAGTTCTTTGTCTTTTATGATCCCTAAATCCTTTTCAAAGATAACCCTTCCCAAGATACTGGACATGTCTACACATGATATTAATGCAATGAAATAAACTCTGGTGCAATTTGTGCTGGAATTTATTGCTCCTGGGATCAGCATTTACACATTCATCTGGGATCTCAGCATGTTGAGCAAGGGTGGCACAGCAGTTGTAGGTGGCTTAGATGGTAGGGGTGTAGACGGTGATGTTTTACTGTGAAACTAATTAAGAAACTCCACAGTAAAGCATCTCATATAGATGTACCTACCGTCCTTCAGTGTATCGGTAAATATCTAAGACTGTGTCTTTACTCCCAAATCCTCCAACCCCTCAGCTCTCCTCCATGCTTTATGTTCGAGAGTCATTTTCTTCAGCTCTTATTTCTCTTATTTTTTCTTGATCCTGCTTGTCCCATTCTCTCTCCCCCATGGCTGTTGACCCATATCCCTTGTATGCCATTCCCTTGATCAAGCCAATACATTACCTAATCTGTTTCCTGAATGCCTCTTTCCAGTAAGCCTGTGAAAATAGGGAATTATTTGATTCAGATTCAGCTGATTCAGAGGACAGTGATTCGATTCAGAGATTTGGATCACCGTCCTGAATTGATTCAGCTGAATCAGCTTAAGAAGATTCAGCACTGATTCAGAGAGATTCAGTGATTCAGATTGGCTGGGCAGAGGCAGGCACAGCCAGGTGGCTCCTCCAGCTGTGCCTGCCTTTTCCTGGGTGGGGGGAGCTGTGGGAGAAGCCCCCATGGCTGCCCTGCCCAGCTCCACCCCCTGCCTGGCCTCAGCCTAGTCCTGGCATATAAAAAAAATTAAAATAAAAAGTCCAGCACTCACCGGCTACAGCAGCTGTGATTGGGGACTTGTGGCAGAGCCCCCCCAGCACAGGGCAGCTGGGCACAGTGGGGATTGCCTCCCTTCCTACTTGGCACCTGTGGAGCAGCTGCCCCATGGTGCAGGTAGAGCGCAGCTCAGCAGGGTGCTGAGTGCTGTCTGGAAGCTAGGGCTTCTGGGGCTGAGTGTTGCCAGGCTCTGGCTGACAGGTGGAGCTGCCCCAGCTCCCAGACAGTGCATGTTGCCCCACCGAGCCACGCTGAACCCACACAATGCAACAGCTGCTATGACGATGCCGGGGGGGGTGATCCCTGCTGCCCCCCATTGCCCCATGCTGCACAGGGGGGCTCTGCCATGAGCACCCAGAGGCCTTAATCACTGCTTCTGCAAAGCTTAAGGAAAAAAAAGAAAGAAAAAAGCCCGCATTCACTGGTTCTGGCAGCAGCAATTGGGCCCTCTGAGAGCTTGTGGCAGGGCCACCATGGAGTGCGGGGCAGTAGGAGGCAGCA
>NW_005842949.1:497057-497286 GCF_000455745.1 Alligator sinensis
GCCACAACCCCCCTCCAAAGCCATGCTGCACCCATGCCATGGGTGCAGGGGAGGCTCTGCCATGAGCGACCAGAGGACTCAATCACCTGCAGCCAGTGAATAAGGGGCTTTTTTTTTTTTTTTTAAAGTGTTGAGACTAAGCCAGGGCTGGGCAGGGGATGGGGCTGGGCAGGGCAGGGCAGGGCAGCCATGGGGGCTTCTCTCATGGCTCCTCCGTCTGCTCCTGCCT
>NW_005842949.1:497451-505869 GCF_000455745.1 Alligator sinensis
CGGGGCAGCGCAGGATGGGGGTGCAGCAGCACTGGGAGCAGGGGCTATGCACCGCTACCACTTGCCCCCTTCCACCTGGAGTGAGCTACACCCGCATTCCACACCCCTCCCCCTCGATGTTGGCTGGGTAAGCAGCAGCAGGGCAGAGCTCCCGCTCCCACGTCCCCCAACCCTAACAGGCTTACCAGCTGGAGACAGCTGTCAGCTGCGTGTGTAGTCTATAGCCAAATCTCTGACTCAACCAAATCTTTTCCAAATCAAATCGGACACTTCAACTCAAATTGGAGCTTTTACTTGGTCTCCTGATTCAATTCGGATTCAGAGATTCAGTCCCCAAATTGGGTTGAAACTCCTCTGAATCAAACCAGTTATTGATGCTTCACGCAGCCCTACTTTTCAGCCCATGCATAGTCAGCTGTCTCCACTGAGGGAAGCCAGGTTTCTATCCTATAGGGTTCCTAACCATTTAAAATATAGGTAGCTATGGAAGTATTTTAAAGAAAGAATGAAGCTTCTTGCAAAAGGATAAAAAAATTAGCTTATGTGGGAAACTTTTTACCATTTCAGAGCAGTGAGGGATGTTTTTTGTCAACTGATTGGAGATAATGCACCAAGTTCAAAATTTCTACTTCTTTTTCCAGCCCTATGACAAATAAAGGTATAGGGTTTTTTTTTGTTTTCACTTGAATACAGATTATTTGCTTGGAGGAACCTGTGACTGCTTTCCATCATGTGTGCCAATACTAGCTGGTTGTGTTATGTTTCCAGATCTTTGTATGCCTGTGTAAATCACATGCCACTACTTCAATCCACAGAGCTAATAAACTTATATCCTCTCTGATGAGAATGATTTATAGATATCAATGAATGGGCCAGGATATAACCTAGTGTCTTCAATTACTTGTATTTCAAAGACAGATATATTTTAATTTATGTTTGGGGGGGAGGGGGGGTTGCTTCCTTTATACATTATCACATAAAAAATAGCATGGGTTTTTGAAAGTGAAGTAAGTACACTAATGCAAAGCAATGTAAAAACATTTTCCCTAGTAAGGTCCAAATTCAGACTTGGCTCAACTTTAGGTTGACAATTGATCCATGGTGTATAAATAAATAGGTTTAGTGTGTAAATAAAATGTATAGGTTTAACTATAAACCTATAAATACAGGTTATACAAGACAAACAAAGAGCAGCAAAATGAACAATTAATAAAAATATATTATGTATCAATTCTAACCCATAATCGTAGAAAGTATATTTTAAAGGTTATTCCTAAAAGTCATTAATACTAATGGAAAACCTTCCTCAACAGGGAGCGTAAGATTGGGTTCAATACTTTTTTACAGACCAAGTTTAAATCATAATCACATTAGAATAAAGTCTTGCCTTCATCAGGCTACTATGAGGGATATGGACAGGCAACGAGCTGGAAATTAAACTATTTTTTCCTGAACTAAATTGGACAAAATAAATCTTTTTTTCTTTTCTTTTTTTTAATAGTTTTGTCAATTTTGCCAGTTTCAGAGTGTTTTACAGGGTGTTTTTGAAAAACAAACTCCTGAGTGCAATATATTTTTGTAATGAGAAAAACAGTGTTTTGTTTTGCAAATTTTTAAGGCATCAGGATTTTGTTTTTTCCCTAAAGGCCTCAAAATATTGATGGAAACAATTGTTTTTTATAAAATTTTCCATTTTGTCAAATGGCTATTCTGTCTCAATGATCTCTAGTGGGAAGGGGAGATGGTAGGTCTTGGACAGCCTCCAATCCTCCATACTCTTGCCTAGGCATACATTTTGAAGGTCTTGGTGTAATGGTCACAGGATTCCATACAAATAGATTCATCAGGCACTTGAGTAGACCTCTTATTTGTACACCACAATCCAGAGGATTTACAGGTGCCTTCTACTATTTTCTATCAAAAACAAATTTCAGTGGAAAAATGTTTAAGCAATTCTACTGAAACTAGTGTAATTCAAGGATAATGTCACTGAAGTCAGTGAAATTAAAAAGTACTAAAACTGATTCAACTCATATCAGATATAACCCCAAAGATTATTTGCAGTATATTCCTGGTGAATGAATGGACAATAACATATGATGTGTCGCAGGTGCTGCATAGGCATTCCTTTAAGACATAGTAGGTGCATCTACATGTGCAGTTAGCATGACACAATAAACTCTAGTGTAGTTCATGTCAGAGTCAATTGCTCCCAGGCGCAGTGTCTGTGTGCACCCAGGATTGTAGCACTTTGAGCTGGGGTGGAGCAGCCCTGGACTAACAGCAGGCTTGGGGGTCAGTCCCAGGCTCTGGGTGATGGTGTTAGGTGGCAGAGGGGCTGGCTGAGGCACAAAATTTCTATAGTGCAGGACCAGGTGACAGGCAGCCTCTCAATTCAGCACCCTCATGACCCAGCCAGTCATTGTCACCATCTACATGTGTGTTTCAGCACACGTAATGACTCTGCTGTAAGATAGTGCTGTCCCCAACAGTACTATCTTACAACAGAGTTAATTAATTTATTGCACCTTAATACCAGTGCACATGTAGACAGTGACATTGTATTGCAGAGCTTATTATTCAACTCCACAGTAAAGCGCACATGTAGATGCACCCAGTAAGCTGTAAGTCACATTTTAAAATGGAAGAAAACCTGCTGCTACAATTAGTAACTTGTTAAAATAGTCATTTTATAGTACCTTCCTTTAAACCAAAGCCGATGGAATGACTAGCCAGTTAATGTTGAAGAGTTGATTGACTAATTAATTAGTATGAAATATGATATGACTAGTTAATATAGGTAGGTAAAATATTAATTAAATTCTATTATGTTTATATGGAGTTAATTAACCCACTGGGTATCCTTGAATGTGTATCATATACTCATATTGTGTCCATGGGGCCATACAAATGGTATAGCACAATCCTTACCTATGAAATCTTAGTGAAGTTAATAGGGTTACATATAGAAATAGGGAGGGAGAGAGTATAATAAGTCAGAACAGAAAGTCAGAGATGTTGACCTACAGCATTAAGACCTTGTACAGTTCATAATCACATAATAGAGGTGGTGTTGCAGATAAACAGCTTGTCAAACATCAGAAAATAACTAATGGTACTACTGATGATTTGTGAGTTGTGAGGTATGCATAACCAAATCTTATAGGAGATTATAAATGTCAAACAGACATGAATGCTGAGGCAAGACTTTACTAGGAAAATAAATTCATCTCTGCATCCCATACAAAGTTAATGTCCTTAAAATGTAAAGAAAATTGTCTAACTAGCTGTAATTTGCTTGAGTAGAAATAGATGCTTGCAGCTTGTTTTCAGGTATAAAATTTTCTACTGATAGAAGATCTATGGGACTTTTTATTAAAGGAAAAAGTAAGTTGCACTATGTGCCAAATGAAACATCAAACAAAATGTTGAAGAGACTTCTTTTCAAAGAAATGATTATTTGTGCCGTGTGTTGCATTCAGGCAACAGAATCTAAAGGAGACTTCTTATAAATTGAACATTTTAAGTCGGGTAAGAAAATTCTTCATGTGGGTGCAAACTCTGGGTCGAATTGTATTCCCTTTGTGCATCTAAATGCCAGCTTCCCAACTACAGAAGTAGCATTTGTGGCATTTTACATGCAGGTAGCAAGTCAACTTCCTCTGCAGTCTGGACATATAACATGCCTGTATAGATTATGTGTAGTAGGCTGGATGAGCACATACATGACTACATACGCATGCCCATTTTGGTAAAAGTAACCAGCGAGAAAAAACCTGTCTAACAAGTGTTAAACACCAGAAAAGGAGAGCCCTCCCATGTTTTATCCGCAAGAAATGAGTGATCAGGACACTTGCCTATGAAGCTGGGACATAATCTGGTATGCAGCTCTGTACTCAGCCAGTGTATAGCCCTACAGAGCATGCACAGTCTACATGCATTCATGTATCCACAGTATATTTTTGGCTAGGACCAAAGATTGCTAGCTAGACAGCTACAAAACTGCTATTTAGGTGCATAAAGAAAATAAAATTCCAGCCTATGGCCAAATTCTCAGCTGGTGGCATTCATTATCCAAATACTCCATTGTGTTATTTAAATCAAAAAAGGTAGAATGAGAATTGTTCCAACAGTTAACAAATTATGAGATCTATAAAAACAAAGCTTTTCCCTAATATTTAGAAGAAATCATGATAGTCTCCAAGGTAACTGTAGGTGGTAAGTGAGAATGTTGAGCTCATAATGGTGACCAGTATAAAAGAATATGACTTAAGTGAGATTTTTGTCTTATTTTAATCAAAGACATCCTCACAGTCTGTACCTCAACCATTACTGATATAAGAACAGTGTGCCAATTATTTACTGAAAGTATACCATCCTCAGGGACTGTACAAAGTCATTCTGGGTTATGTAGTCAGAAATGTTTTGGGTGCTTATTGTATCCCATCCTGGAAAGCATTAAAATAGCCATCCAACTACCTATTAATTGGAAGAAACAAAAAAGGAGTCAGTGCTTCCTCTAATCCTAGTGGGGGAAGGAAGGAAAATTGATCAGGCTGATGGGGAAAACTAGAGACACGAGGAAACCAAACTCCCATGAGGCATTGTTGTAGCATTTGCAAAAGCAAAATACTTTGGGCTTCATCTCCACCCCCCCCTTACAAACCCGATATCTTTATCAAAAAGTTACAACTTCAAATTTTCTACCAACACACCTGGCTTTATTTCAAGGCATTCAGTTGACCAGGCTAAACCTGCCTTTAGGCCAGCTGCAGTGGCCCTGGGAGCAGCCAACACCAGCTGCCTGCACCAGGACACAGTGCAGCCCAGGAGCAGAGGTGAGTGGGGACAGGCAGAGCATGGGCCCAGCGGCTGCAGGCAGCTGGTGCTGGCTACTTCCGGGGCCCCTGCAGCTGGGGCTGGGGTGAGTGCCGCTCTCTCCCCTCGGCTTTGCTGCCTCGTGCAGCCCCGGGAGTAACACCTCTTCCCCTGCCCCTTCCCTAGTCCCAGTCTGCCTCCCTCCCTCACCACCATGAGAGGCTGTCCCTATTTGTTACATTGTAAAGTGGATTTGCTTTATGTGAATTCGATTTATGCGCTGTTCTCCAGGAACGCATGTACAGCATAAATTGAGGGAAGCCTGTACTTAGCTGCTTACAACTTTCATCATAAAATCCATGTGTGCATGTGTAAGACTTTCTGGAATTCATTTATGAAATGCTTGACTTGTTTTCCTAGGTGTAATCTGAGAATACTTTTATGGTCAATTGCAGCCTTAACCTTGTTGCTTAAGGTCCACAGCCTAGACATTAAACCAAGGGATCAAGAGTCAGGGGGCAGGACCCAGACAGCAATCCATGGTGAAGTACCAGAATCAGGAAGTCAAGAGGAACTAGGGGGTTGAGGGGGAAAGTATTTTGACATTTCTCATGTAATTAATCATTGGGGAGGTTAGGTGGCAGCTAACTCGGATTTATAAATGTCATTGGTGCCTAACTTGTAGTCTTGGATGTCTAAAGAGACAAATAGCCATCCATGTTTTTTGAGGATCTACGCTTTATGCCTTTTTGAACACATTATCCATAATTTCTGTGCTGAGTAGATTCTCTTCTCACACTAACAAGTAACCACCCGTGGGGATACATTTTTAACAGAGTAATGTTTGTAAGTCTTCAGAGAAAATTTGGAAAATAATATGCAACCCACACATTAGTCTGAAATGTTAGCACAAACATGGTTGTGAATCCATTTTGCAAAGAGATAACATGGAAAGAAAATCACTCAAGGGAAATAGAATAGAAAAGAAGTGACTGAAAACAGCACCCACAAAATGATGCAACATATGCTATTTATAAGCTCACAGTAGTGTCTTCTCAAACTTTTGTGAAGTAAAACTGTGACTGTAATAACCATGTCACTAAAGACCATGGACAGGTTCTCACTAATTACAGGTCTGTCACTTTGTTAAAGTGGAATTGTTAAACATTTTGAAATGGTAAGAGTTGATAGCTTCTGATAGCCTATTGAAACTTAGTCTTTTAGCCATTTAAGCCATTTATCACAATGGTTTTAGAAGAAAAAGGGTCAATATTTGATAGAATTATGGGAATGTTAGAACATATTATCTAAGGATTTAACAGAAAAGAATGCACCTTGGCTCATTTTCTTTGATGTGGAAAAAAGGCTTTGATACAAAATGGCATAAAGAACTGTCCTATACATTTTCTGATTCATAAAAATGTCTGCTCAATTTTAACAACTTTTTTGCAGTATTTTGTATTCTGTATCAAACAGTCCTTTAAACATTTAGACAGGTTCATAGAATAAAATCTGGGCCTATCTTTAAGCTATCTAAGTGGCCCTAATGTGGAATTTAGGTATCTAGGTCCTAAGCTCACATTTATTTCACCCTGCTTATCAGTCACAAATTTGCTACAACACCCATTTTGGTCTGAAAAGATCCATTGGTGACTAAATTTCTGCTAATGCACATTCTTGGAAGCCATACAGAATGGCTATGCAGTTACCTCATTCCCACCTAAGCAATGAGGCAAACTAGGTCTGCCTAGGAACTGAATAAAATCTACCAAATCCCTGATTCCCTATATAGAGAGAAAAATAAACCTGTGAGGAACTGTTGAAGGAGGAAGACTTACTGACTTTTTGCCCAAAAAGTGTAGGGTAGAGGCTCAGGAAGTCAGAGATCTAGCCACCATTCAGCCAAGGGAAATTTGAACCCACATCTTCCTTTTCCCAGGAAAAGTGGTCTAATCACAAGGTTGTCTTGGAAGGGCAGCTTCTGTTGAAGTTGTACCACTCAAGGACCAAGAATAAAAGGAGAAGGGGAAGAAGGAAAGGAATCAAGATGAAGTTTGACTCTATGGCAGTATTACACTCCTTGGGGAGGGTGGGAGCACCGGATTCTACCTTCAAGACTGTTTTTGCATTTTATCCAATAAGCAAATGCCTGTATGCATTTTATCCAATGAAGACTGTGGCCTACTTATTGGGCTACAGAACTAGACTCTATGTTGGATATCCCCATGAGTCTGCTCAGTGGCCCAGCCTAATCCTTTGCCTGTTAGGTAGAAGATGGAAAATGGAAAAATAGATGATAGCTCAAATTCCTGCAGGCTGAGGTGGCCTATTAGGGAAAAGATGGAGAGATCCTCCTATCCCTGCTGTAGTTAACGCTACTGTCAGTTACATACTGGTTCAGGTACATGTCCTTCCTCTGAGTGAGCTGGATCCTAATGTGACAAAAAAGCCTGCTTACAGCTGTGTGTCTGTGAAGGAGTTCATACATACCCCTGTGTATAGCATTTCCTCTTGGCTGCCTCCAGACCACTCGCTGTTCAGTGTTTATTCTGGAGATGTACTAGCTGCACATTGATAGATGGAGAGGTGCATCTCTATAGGTGGAATAAGATTACTTTCCTGAGATAAGCAATTTTTTGGATAAATTGCTTCATAGGCTTACATGTTTAGTCATCAAAATAGTATCTGAGCTATGGTTTCCAACCCCCCACAACCAAAACCTAACCTCTGCATGGCTATAAACTTACTTTTAAACACAGGTGGAGGAAGAAAATATGATTTGGGGGAGCTGAGTGCATGTGGGCAAGTGTGCATGGAAATGCTCCCCCCTCCCCCCCCAGCAAGTAAGTCTGTCGAGGGGAAGTGGGGCACAGATTGAGGCCTCCATGTTGAGGGAGTGAGTGGGACAGAGACAGGGGCAGGGGCAGGGGCTGGGGTGAATGATGCCAGCAGCTGGGTGCAGAGTGCAGCCCTCAGCAGCAGCTGCCTTCACCCCGCACACAGCACAGATCAGGGGAGGCACATATCCCCTGTGCCTGGCCTGGGGGTGTGTGAAGTGGCAGGAACCCTCTGCACACCCCTGCACAAGCCACCTAGGCAGCAAGCATCCCACGACCTGCCCCAGGGTCCCCATTCACCTCCACCTCATGGGGGCCTCGATCTGCCTCCCCTGCACCACTTCTGCCCTCTCCCCCACCCCCGCTGCAGCCACCCAGAGCTCACACGCAGGCTGCCTGTGTTCCTGTGTTTGTGGGGCCTAAGCCTCTTTAGTTCCAGCCTTCCACTGCCTATGCTTTTAAATGTTTTAGTGATATCTATTTTAATTTCATAGTTTCATAGTAGCATAGTAGTTTCATAGTAGATAGGTTACAGATCATCTAGCCTGACCCCCTGCCACAGGCAGGAATGAATGCTGGGTTCACAAGACCCCAGACAGGTGATCATCCAACCTCCTCTTGAATTTGCCCAAGGTAGGGGCGAGGACCACTTCCCTGGGAAGTTGGTTCCAGATTTTGGCCACCCTAACTGTAAAATATTGCCTTCTGATCTCTAACCTAAACCTATTCTCCATCAGCTTATTACCATTGTTCCTTGTCACCC